>NW_007378257.1:0-128766 GCF_000475195.1 Diaphorina citri | reverse complement strand
TCTCTAAACTTTCAATCATCATCATGATCTTCATTTTTTTATAAGCCGATCTCTTATGTTAACTCTGTACTTTTGTTTTGCTCCTTTCTTAAATAAATCCTTGGGTAGTTGTTTTAAAACGATAAAACGGTCTCCACTAAAAAAACAGAATCAAATTTGGTAAACTAAACGAGTATAAAGATGAAAGAATTTTTTATTTTCAAGTCAGTTTTCATTGACTTCTTCAATCTCTGCGGGTACTATTAGTCCCGGTTTTGTAAAGCCTCTTAGTTAAACTATACATTTTGCTTTCTTGTTCGCAGGTGCCTGATGACTCACAAGACAGCAGGACCCGACAGGTATGTTGATATTTTATTTATCTACAGCTTTTTTCCCCCTCTTTTACATTACATACTGGCAGAACTGAACAAAAGTCACGTGTATAGTCTAGAAATTAGTTCTGGAATTTTATGAGAAACCATGCAGAAGATCTCTCTATCCCACGTGATCGTTTCCATTTTCTAATTTTATTGAAATTATTCACCTCTTTTTTGGTCGTATTTATTTTTGAAGTACCTACACATGTTTAAAATTACATGATTACTAAATCTCCAAGTCCAAAATTTAACAATCTTATTTATCAACACCTTCTACAGATACTACTTATAATGTATACTGTTTCAAAAGGACCGTTCTCTTGCCGATAACTATTTACTTGGTTGTTTTTCTTTTTTTTTTTTTTTTTTTTTTTTTTTTTTTTTTTTCATTATTATTGTGATTTTTCAAAACTTTTGTCGCGTCGCGAAAATTGTACGTTTCACAATCCTCGGCCGCTTGACACTAAGGAATCTCTCTGCAGAATTTCATTTTAATGCCCCAAAGAACTTGCCTGGTATATAATATAAAACCCCCTCATCTTAATTCCCAAAAAGCTGTCTTAAAAAGCGGAAATTCAGCCATTTCATTTTTTAAAAGTGTTGTTGAAGTTAACTTGATTCATTATCATTAATCAAGTCTGAACATTCCGTCTTATGATAAATTGAATTCGTCAAAAATTTCATGTTAACTTCACATCTTTAGGATTCGTGCTGGGACTTTGAAAAAGTTTTAAATTTTTAGTGTGAAAGCTAAGGAGGCGTTCAAAATTTTAAATGCTTATTGGACTGTTAATGGATTATTGCTTATTGGATTGGCTTAGTTGCTAAGCCGTTTACTGTCGATGACATTAGTTATTAATAAAAACTGTCCAAATTCTCAAATATTCAATATTCATATTATACTATAGAAAAATACATACCTACTTATATGTTTTAAATTTCGTAGGAAAACCCCCCTCTATTGATAGAAAAATATGAAATTCGGGAAGCGGGAAGAACGTATACCTATACGACTACTATACGGATACGTATATCTAATACACCTACATTACCTACCTTTTCTTATTGAGAAACGTGTTATAATAGTGATAAATAAGGGACTTTTTTTCATCTTCCTTCTAGTTGCAAAAGGTTTCCCAGGACGTAGGTACCTCATAAATAATGATTTTCCCCCTCTTCTTGTTCTTCTTTGCAGGAAAAATAGTATTTCCTCTACGTGTACAACGAAGTTCCAATAGGGAACTCGATATTGCATTTGTGTTTGTCTATTTTATTATTGTGGTATTTTAAAATACTGTCGGTCGATGATATAAAGTTTGGAATAGATTGCATTTTGGATGATGTTGACCTTTTCACAGGACCTGAAACCTTCCTGGTCATAAGAGATTGATAAATTGACCTCAATAATCATAAATCATATGTGACCTAAAAGAGGTGTAGGTCACTACAATCACCCTTCGGGGACTCATTGTTAAAATATAGTTTCCTATTGAGAAGTCCGAAAACAGTTTAAAGAGTTCCCAAAAAGGTTAACACTGGATCTAAAACATAATTATGTAGATCATGATCCTGCATATTACAAACTGTTTTCCTTTTTCCTCAATCTAATTTGAAACTTCAAAACTCATCAGCAGGCAGGTGAATTTATTAAGTACATATGTTAGTACCTATCTATTCTATTTTATTATAAATGATGAAATTCCCAGGACCCACCCTGAATAAATAATGTTTATCACGACTTCGGTACTTCGTCTTACACTTATTTTCTTCTCTATTTTGTCATATTCAAGATAAAGCTGTTTATTTTCCTCAAACGATTCATCGTCCTTTATTTCCTCTCCATTCATTCTTTTCCCTTCCTCCCACATTCTACGCAACCCCGCGTAGCGAACACGCGAAGCCCCCGGGGGGTGGAGGGGGGCGAAGCCCCCCTCCCGAGCACGAAGTGCGAGTATTCAAGATAAAGCTGTTTGTTTTCCTCAAACGATTCATCGTCCTTTATTTCCTCTCCATTAATTCTTTTCCCTTCCTCCCACATTCCTTTTATTCAGCCTTCTCCTCAATTCTCTTTTTTCCCGTCCTCTGCATTCTTTGCCTCAGCTTTCTTCCGTTTCTTATCACCCAAATTGTTAGGGGGAAAAATAACATGTCAGCATACACGAATACACTGATACCTACACATTTACAGTAATGTTGTTTGTCACACAGTTGTCCTGTTAAATGTGCCCTTCTGGAAATATGTTGTACGTTCGTTTGACCAGTGTTCTGCTTATCAAGTTTAAAACAGATATGATTTTCCAGAAAAGTTCTTATCGATGTTTTATGGTCGTCTGTTTCACCTGTTTAACAGCTCCTTTTCCTGTCGGAAAAGTAGGTTTTTGATAAACCTTTATAGCTTCTGAAACTGATTTTCTTGGATTCAGCACATTATCTATCTCCCAAGAAAAGCGTCCAGGACTAGATTTTCTCATTATTAAATTCTTTTCACTGAGATAATTCTCTTGAGTTATTGTTACTCCGTAACAGAAAGCATCTCTATTTCTCCATTATAAGCACGTTTGATTCATCGATATCTGGGTCATCCTCAGTGACATCATTGGATGCTATTTACACGGAACTTTCTTGAACTGACGCGACAAGAAAGAACATAATTCTTCCAATCTACAAAAAGACAAAAGGTTCGTTTTTTTTCGACAAACTTTGAAAAAAAAAAAAAAAATCTGTTCGAGGCATTTTTGCTTTAAGTCATAAATTAGCTCAGTTTCCGTTTTTATTATTATTATTATTTGTTCTCTTTTGGCAAAGGTTGATTATTATAAGTCATCTTCTTTACCTCTCTATTTTCTCTCTCTCTTCCCCTCTTTCCTCGGTTGATATAGGTATATTTCTTAAAAAAAAAAAAAAAAAAAAAAAAAACGAAGGTATGACAGTGATGAAGAAAAAAAGAATTAGCGCTTTTTTTCGAAAAAAATACAGGAAGTCTTCCCCACAACTTTCGAAACGGAAATGTAGGAGTGACGAATCTATGAATGGAAAAAATCATAGGGAGAAAACATATCAAGAGATCAAGAACATCACTCATATTGAATTCTATGCTGTCACATTTACTTAGAAACGTAGCGTAGGTAGGTACTTATAAAAAACTAAATGCGAAGTGATTTCTAGAAAATTTGAGAGCTCAAAAAACCCATAATTTTCTTGTAGAACCAAGCGAAATATGAACTTCCTGAAATAAGTTCTTGAAGAAATGAGTATCACACAATATCTATAATATCCTTGATAATAGAACTATCAAGTTCACAAGATTGGAAGCAAGTTCTGTGTGACCGTGACGAGCTGCAGATTGATGAAGTAGGTATCCTTTATAAATTTATTATCAGTCTCACAGAAAAGTCATTAAAAATGCAAACAGCAGCAAAGACAGATGGTGATTGAAAGTTGCTCACTGTTTAAAAATTAAAAACAAAACGAAGGAAAATAATCCAAATAAATAAGCATCAATATTGAAAAATTATACTCAACAAAAAAGTTCATCTGAAGATTTCGCTTTTCATGGAACATTTTATACAATGCAGCAGACAGGTAGTCTAAGACAGTGACAATAGCTGTAAATTAGTTGATCAGTCGGAAGAGGAGTTGTAAGGACTGCATTGAAATTGTTAATGTTCTGAATAAGATGCTTCTAGAATTCTAGTTCCATTATTCCAGTTGAAACAATCCTCAGCTCTTCGTGTTATTCAAGACTTTACTCGTATATGTGTAGGTTTTACGTTTTGGTCGAAGCTCCTTTACTTTGATGTTTAGTTGAAATTGAAACAATTCAATGTTCTTGTGTTAGGATGGACAGCATTCAATTCCCCCCATTTTATACCGATTCCCCCGATTGCAAAATTTGAAGCCAGAGGGGTATGATTCTATTCCCCCGATAGAAAAAAGAAAGGTATAGTTCTATTCCCCCGATGAACAAAAAATGAAAAACATGTTTTAATTCAAAAAGTAATAAAAAATAATCCATTTATTTAAAAGAATTATATTTAAAAGACATTCTCGTTTAATAATTAAAAAGTAAAACAGAAATCAAAAATTATAAAGAAAAACATCCGCAATGTTCAGGGAAAAATGATTCACCCCGGTTTTTTAAGCTTGACACTTGGCACACAGTGAGTCAGTCGTAGATCGTAGATTCGTAGAGTCAGTCAGTCGTAAAATAAGCGATTTTCAAACCGTTTTTTCTACCCCTTCCGGTAAAGCTAGAACTTCGGAATTTCGCAGGCATCATAAGGAAGTATAGCTTAACATATGGTCCACATTTCGTAACAATATGTGCAAAATTAACGGAGTTCTAATTTTATACCTGTACACACAAGATCGGGGGAATAGAACATCCAGTCCATGGCTACCCAAATATTTCATCGGGGGAATAGAACACCGGAAATAGAAACAAATCAAAAATTCGGGGGAATCGACAAACGCCCGTTAGGATTAGGACATTAACAAGCCTAATGATATCAATTACAACCAGTGTATTACGAGTAGCTGCTATTTTCTTAAATCAACATCATTATCATTTCTGTTCTGTTTTTTTTTTTTTTACGAGCACTCTGTCTTAATACTTGTTTCATTTTTCTCTCTCATTCGTTCTTATTTTTTCCTTGTGTGAGGGAGATTTTAATGATGAGAAAAAAGCAAGAAACTTGTTCTCAAAAGAAAACTGGAACACGGAACGTCGTCATTTGCAGTTAATTGTTTGATACGTCCAGTAATAACGATGTCTTCATTTGAGAATGCCATACTTTTTACTTTCCGAGTCCAGATCACCATTTTGTCAATTTGTTTAGATCTAGTTCGTCCAATATCTTGTCACTAACACTGCAACTGCCTTGTCGTTTGCGACTTGCAGATCCTCGATGGTGCAAGTTTCAGGGAGGTCAGGACAAGTGAGAAGGTGAGCCTCGGTCTGGACTGACCCACAATGCCATGGTGGAAATCTAATCCTTGTTCCTCAGACCTCGCCAGGAACTTGAGTAAGATCATTTTCATTTAGAGTATAAAGTTCATTATTGAAAATGTACAGATGAAAAGGTAAATCTTCATCAACTAGCCTGTATGATGACACAGTGATGTCACATCTAATGCATTGGTAAATCGAGACTCCATTCTATTGACAACATTGATTGTTATCATTATTTCTTTCTGTTATGCGAGCTGAAGAAACGTCAAAATCTTGGAAGAACGTCACTTATACTATCAATGTCCCAGATCAAAGTTATGCTAAGAGAGGTACGTTTCTGTCAGCAGTGAGAGTAATAATGTAGACTTGAAGGCAGACAAGGCGACTCCATTCTATTGACAACATTGATTGTTATCATTATTTCTTTCTGTTATGCGAGCTGAAGAAACGTCAAAATCTTGGAAGAACGTCGCTTATACTATCAATGTCCCAGATCAAAGTTATGCTAAGAGAGGTACGTTTCTGTCAGCAGTGAGAGTAATAATGTAAACTTGAAGGCAGACAAGGTATGTTAAAGATATTGTCTTCTTGTGTTGACGGAACGAAGGTTACATTCCAATTTCCTTCAGTCTTTCAACGTTCGAATTTTTTCAAACCTAACCTATGTACCTCGTTTCCTTCTTATATTTTTCCATTATTTTAAATGTCGGTTAGGATCAGCGTGAGTGCCATCAACATCTTCAGAATAGCAACAAAGTAAATATTTTTTCTTGGAAAGGATGCATAAATTATTATAATAACTTGAGAAATGGCGTCGCGACCTTACAATACCACCAACGCTAACGTCCGTTTCGCCATGGTGCATTTTCATTGTAAACTTCAAGTAGGGGAGGAAAAAAACAAACAAACTAAATCCATTTCTGCAGGTATCAACACTATCAACCCATTGAGGTTCTTTTTGTATTCGAATAAGAGGGCATTGAGGGATTTCAAGTGTGGAAAAACAATTTACATAAATGATTAATGGTTTATAAATAAATTTAGGAGGAAAAAAACAAACAAACTAAATCCATTTCTGCAGGTATCAACACTATCAACCCATTGAGGTTCTTTTTGTATTCGAATAAGAGGGAATTGAGGGATTTCAAGTGTGGAAACACAATTTACATGAATGATTAATGTTTTATAAATAAATTTATTGGGAAGACGAGGAGGAGAAGACCTACTTGAACCTAACTTTTCTGACCCACTTTATAACCTACCCAGTACCCAACAGTTTATCAAGTTAGCTCTCTCTTTGCATTGTTTATTCTACTTGGGACAGCGTTTACATAGGAAACCGTAATACGGGTATACTCGTATGTACATAAGTAATAGGGTCAGCTATGGTTTAAGTGCTGAGAAAACAACAACAACAACCCAGTGCAACTCATTATTTTCATGTCTACCCTGTGATCGTCCTGGTGGGTATTTCAGTTTTTTTCTCAAATGCTTTCGTACTCCGGAAACTCACAGACAGACAAACAGACCAAACTTGCCGACACAGAAAAAATTTATGTGTTACGCTTGCAATTTTTACATAAAAACCTACTTTTAAAATGAAATAAATCTTGTTAGTATTTTCCTAGCGAAACCAAGCATTGCTCCACCTTAGTATTTTTTTTTATCCGAGCGTGGAAATTTTTCGAAAAACGTTTTCCCGCCGCGCGCCGTGCCTTACTGTGACCTTTAAGAAAAGGGGAAATTTTTCTTGGCGGTGCTGGATTTTTGCGTCAACTTAAATTAAAAGAGAAAACAGCAGTTAGCAGTCTCAGCACTCATTTTAGCGCTTTGTGAAATTGATGACCCAAACGGACCTTTCACTCAGAATAAATGACAATACACGAAATGTAATCTGAAAATCTGTTGTCTTGTAACCAAACAGATCGTACGTTAGCAGTCTCAGCACTCATTTTAGCGCTTTGTGAAATTGATGACCCAAACGGACCTTTCACTCAGAATAAATGACAATACACGAAATCTAATCTGAAAATCTGCTGTCTTGTAACCAAACAGATCGTACTGTTAGGTACTTGAGACAATTGTTATGTATGTATGAGACAATGTTTTGGAGCTACCTACATCTCCAAATCAAAAATAAGCTATTACCTTACCTAACTATGTGCTTGAAAGTTCGAGATGAAGTTTACACGGGAAAATATTCACAGAACAATTTCGGGAGATTTGCTAACGAGAAGCTAGCACCCCACTTTCTTTGTCAAAAGTTGGAAACATTCCAGCGAGTTTGCTGTTTAGGATTAATAAGAGGAGACCTTGTTTTTTTTCTAATCAACAAATTAAATTCTTAATCTCTCTTCCCATTCTCTTCTCACCCATCCTCGTGTTGTGCAAACTTGGCTCGGGATTAGCAGTCTTTATCAAAATAATTGTGATACTCCTCCCCAAATGAAACCTGCCTACCTGCTATAACCTACTCACCTATGTACCTTATGCTCCCGGGAGCCTCCCCCCCCCCTTACAATTCTAGGGGTTAATCTTACCAAGTCATAAATCTTGTATGCTGGAGAGCAGCGGTTCTCAGTCATGGATCTTCTAAAGATACCCTACAAATAAAGGAAAATATCCCTCCTTTTGTTCAGATCATTTGATATTTGTAGATCGGAAATTTGAAGGGGGGAAAAACGAATAAGTTAGAGACTTGTCTATAGCCATAGCCGATACGGAGTACACAGTCGACACCTCCCCTTGTTAATCTACACGAAATTCGACAATTTACAAATGCTAATAGAGGTATATCTGGGTGAACAATATAACGAACCTTTTTATTTCAAGACTAGACCGAACGACATTATTCTAGTCTCGTACTCCACAATCCTTGAGTAAACATGGGCTCTGAATTTCTGATGATACAGCGTGAAATTGACAGCATTAGAGAGTAAATCTCCAGCCTCAAGCACCCACAGAGCAGATAGGAAAAGAGTGACTAAAGCGACATTGTGAACTGACCCGAGAAAAGAAACCATTTATGTGTGAACAAGAAATGTTTCCACAATGTGCAAAAGTATAAGAAGAGGAAAGGAAAAGTGAAATTCTAACTCAAAACGGTGGAGAAAATGGGAGCACAGAATTGTTAAGACAGGAGTATAAGGCTGTGTGGAAATACTTGAAAAATGTGATGAAAATGGAGTGTTGCTTGGATTGAATGTGACGGGTTTTATACTTTCCTTATAATCCATAATATAGTGTACCCTAAAAAATGTGATGAAAATGGAGTGTTGCTTGGATTGAATGTGACGGGTTTTATACTTTCCTTATAATCCATAATACTCGTATAGTGTACTTACTACAGTACCTAGACTCTTCTTATCTAGAGGAAAGTAATCTTTTTATTTCCTTTCATAAGATGCCTTCAGTGATTTCCAAATTGTGTGTTTATGGAGCATTTTAGTTCATGGCTGTGGAGCTGGTATTACCTCCGCAAACCTGTGTAGAAACATGTTTGTTTATTTTTCCAAAGAATAACTAAACTTATCATGACATTATCTAATCTCAGATGAATGTCTTTCTGAGGTTGAGATGAATGTGAGTATTGCTTTATTTTGATCCTGATCACCCACAAAGTTAGCCAAAACATGAACAGTAGAAAATAACCTACCCAGTACCCAACAGTTTATCAAGTTAGCTCTCTCTTTGCATTGTTTATTCTACTTGGGACAGCGTTTACATAGGAAACCATAATACGGGTATACTCGTATGTACATAAGTAATAGGGTCAGCTATGGTTTAAGTGCTGAGAATCTGGATTCTGGAACACCACTATACTCAAGTGATCAGCTCTTGTTAACTTTACGAACATCGTGGTGTAGAATTTCTCTTCGTTCAGAGCTTGGTTTTGGTTACTTTCTTACTAATTAGCCCCGTTTTACTTTCTACTTAAAATTAACGTCAAGGTATTAGAAATTATAAGGGAGTAAAATTCAACTTGTTTACCTTGCGACATTAGAAACACAGCTGATCCCCACAGCCATGACACTAAAGTTAAGCAACCTCGAGCGTGATACGAAATATAAGGGGTAGGATTGGTTCAGAGTTCAGAATTGATTTCCACCATGGCGCAACGAAAAGAAAAAACTTATGTTTCGATAGCAAATATTTTGACGGATTACTTTATAGCTTTCTACTTTTTAGTACTTGTATGTTGACCCAGTACCTAAGTGGTTAGTATAGGTACTCGTATTGTGTCTTCTTGACCACCTGACGAGAGACGTACTTCGGGAGGGTATGCAACAAAACAGACCGGGAAAATCCAATAATATAGCGAATGTTTCTGCTACGAAATGAAAATGGGATGAAATCTTTTCGTATATCCCTGTTCTAACTTTCACTTTAACCCCCACAACTTTCGAAACGGAAATGTAGGAGTGACGAATCTATGAATGGAAAAAATCATAGGGAGAAAACATATCAAGAGATCAAGAACATCACTCATATTGAATTCTATGCTGTCACATTTACTTAGAAACGTAGCGTAGGTAGGTACTTATAAAAAACTAAATGCGAAGTGATTTCTAGAAAATTTGAGAGCTCAAAAAACCCATAATTTTCTTGTAGAACCAAGCGAAATATGAACTTCCTGAAATAAGTTCTTGAAGAAATGAGTATCACACAATATCTATAATATCCTTGATAATAGAACTATCAAGTTCACAAGATTGGAAGCAAGTTCTGTGTGACCGTGACGAGCTGCAGATTGATGAAGTAGGTATCCTTTATAAATTTATTATCAGTCTCACAGAAAAGTCATTAAAAATGCAAACAGCAGCAAAGACAGATGGTGATTGAAAGTTGCTCACTGTTTAAAAATTAAAAACAAAACGAAGGAAAATAATCCAAATAAATAAGCATCAATATTGAAAAATTATACTCAACAAAAAAGTTCATCTGAAGATTTCGCTTTTCATGGAACATTTTATACAATGCAGCAGACAGTTATAGTCTAAGACAGTGACAATAGCTGTAAATTAGTTGATCAGTCGGAAGAGGAGTGCATCAATATTGAAAAATTATACTCAACAAAAAAGTTCATCTGAAGATTTCGCTTTTCATGGAACATTTTATACAATGCAGCAGACAGGTAGTCTAAGACAGTGACAATAGCTGTAAATTAGTTGATCAGTCGGAAGAGGAGTTGTAAGGACTGCATTGAAATTGTTAATGTTCTGAATAAGATGCTTCTAGAATTCTAGTTCCATTATTCCAGTTGAAACAATCCTCAGCTCTTCGTGTTATTCAAGACTTTACTCGTATATGTGTAGGTTTTACGTTTTGGTCGAAGCTCCTTTACTTTAAACAGTAGAAATCGGAATTTTGAATTCCAAACTATCCATCTATTTTCCTTTAAAAAAAAAAAAAAAAAAATCTCATCGGTGTCAGTTCTGGGGAAATGTTGAGAAACTCTTATTGTTCACTTCTGGATTCTGGAACACCACTATACTCAAGTGATCAGCTCTTGTTAACTTTACGAACATCGTGGTGTAGAATTTCTCTTCGTTCAGAGCTTGGTTTTGGTTACTTTCTTACTAATTAGCCCCGTTTTACTTTCTACTTAAAATTAACGTCAAGGTATTAGAAATTATAAGGGAGTAAAATTCAACTTGTTTACCTTGCGACATTAGAAACAGCTGATCCCCACAGCCATGACACTAAAGTTAAGCAACCTCGAGCGTGATACAAAATATAAGGGGTAGGATTGGTTCAGAGTTCAGAATTGATTTCCACCATGGCGCAACGAAAAGAAAAAAACTTATGTTTCGATAGCAAATATTTTGACGGATTAGTTTCTAGCTTTCTACTTTTTAGTACTTGTATGTTGACCCAGTACCTAAGTGGTTAGTATACATAGGTACTCGTATTGTGTCTTCTTGACCATCTGACGAGAGACGTACTACGGGAGGGTATGCAACAAAACAGACCGGAAAAATCCAATAATATAGTGGATGTTTCTGCTACGAAATGAAAATGGGATGAAGTCTCTTCGTATATCCCTGTTCTAACTTTCACTTTAACTAATCTTGACTTTGTCTGTTCCGTTCTAAACACTATTTTATGTTTGACCTTTACTAATCTTTAATTTATTTATTTGATTTCAGGTAAGTGTGAAAGCTGAAGACCTGACGTAAGTTAACTGTGTGCCTTGAGACTCTTGAGAGAAAGTAAGTACATAAATACTCGTACAATCAATTTTTCATTACACGTTTAACAAAAGTTGCTTCACATTCAGGGCCGGACTAAAACTAGCAAAATAAACGTCAGAAAAAATATGAACGCCTGAAATTACAGTGGTTATGCAATGCGCATAGCTTTAATTCCATAATCTGATTGAGTGGGCTCATTCCACGAACGACTCTGCATTTCTAGCGGGAAATTATTTTTTTCAGCACTTGGAGTGGGGAGTCTTTCGTGGAAAAAGATCCTGCTCTATTCTTCTTAAATATTGAAATCCTCTTCGTCTTTTATTATCTTCTTCTGAGAATCTTCTGCAAAACATGGATCTCTATCTTGTGCATCAATTGTCATTATTCTTTTATTTTCCTTGCCCTTTTGAATATGTACATTAGTGCCCACGTCTTTTCATATTGGAGTTTCAATTTTGACGCAATATCTCCGAATAACAAATATGTATCTGAAAGGTTCTTGTTTTTCGAGCTGAAGATATACTTTTTCCTTATTAATTCTGAACATATCTACGGAAAAGACGCACTTCCGTTTTTTGTCTCTTTCCCGAATTCCGAAAATTTCATATTATTTTCAAATAGCCCCGAGGTTTCTGTCCATTTTACTTATTGTGCTTCTCCGTTTTCCGTTTGTTCAGCGATTTCTCTTTTGCTGAGGATTTTGTTATTTAGCCCTTTACGAAGACGTTCTTTGTATTGAGCTAGAGAACATCAAAGACATTGTTATTCATTGTTAGTAGGTACTAATATGTAGTTTTCTGAAAATTCGAATCGAATGCAATAGCTCTTAACCAAATACGAGTATTTATAAGATAGATCATATAGAAACAATCCCCTCCATCCATTTTACCATTCAAATATTCTAAACTAATCTAAACAATAAGAAAACTATGTTCAAATTCTAGATAATGGAATAGCACAATTCTCACTCATCAAATTATGCTGAAATATTAAAGAGTACTAAACATTAACTAATATTGACTTTGTCTGTTCCGTTCTGAACATTATTTTATGTTTGACCTTTACTAATCTTTAATTTATTTATTTGATTTCAGGTAAGTGTGAAAGCTGAAGACCTGACGTAAGTTAACTGTGCCTTGAGACTCTTGAGAGAAAGTAAGTAAGTACCTACATAAATACTCGTACAATCAATTTTCCATTACCTACACGTTTAACAAAAGTTGCTTCACATTCAGGGCCGGACAGAAACTAGCAAAATAACCGTCAGAAAAAATATGAACGCCTGAAATTACAGTGGTTATGCAATGCGCATAACTTTGACCCATAATATGATTGAGTGGATTCATTCCATGAAAAACTCCGCACCCACATATTGCATTTTTAGCGCAGAAAATTTAGGACAAAGTTACGACATTTTTTTTAACACTTGGAGTGGGGAGTCTTTCGTGGAACGAGGTCCTGCTCTGTTCTTAAATATTGAAATCCTCGTCTTCTATTATTATTTTCTTCTGAGAATCTTCTACAAAACATGGATCTGTATCTTGTGCATCAATTGCCATTATTCTTTTATTTTCCTTGCCTTTTTGAATATGTACATTAGTGCCCACGTCTTTTCATATTGGAGTTTCGATTTCGACGCAATATCTCCAAATAGCAAATATGTATTCATCGTATCTGAAAGGTTCTTGTTTTTCGAGCTGAAGATATACTTTTTCCTTATTAATTCTCAACATATCTACGGAAAAGACGCACTTCCGTTTTTTGTCTCTTTCCCGAATTCCGAAAATTTCATATTATTTTCAAATAGCCCCGAGGTTTCTGTCCATTTTCCTTATTGTGCTTCTCCGTTTTCCGTTCGTTCAGCGATTTCTCTTTTGCTGAGGATTTTGTTATTTAGCCCTTTACGAAGACGTTCTTTGTATTGAGCTAGAGAACATCAAAGACATCGTTATTCATTGTTAGTAGGTACTAATATGCAGTTTTCTGAAAATTCGAATCGAACGCAATAGCTCTTAACCAAATACGAGTATTTATAAGATAGGTCATATTTATGAAACAATCCCCTCCATTTTACCATTCAAATATTCTAAACTAATCTAAACAATGATGTAACGAAATGTTATTCAAAAAATTCAAAGTTGCAAAAAAGTTCAATGAAAAAATGGTAAAATTACGAAAAAATTCAATCAGTAATTAAACTGTAAGTAGGTATGAGAAAGTTCTATGCTATTCCATGAAAAAATTTTAAAGTACAAAAGGTAAACAAAGCAAGCAAATGACAAACGAAAAGTTGAGAATAAGTAGGTACTAGGTACAAGTTACTTCAATGTAATAATGCTACAGCTACAAGTTAATATGAACAACAAGCTAGAATGACAAAGTTCAATGTGTGAATGCATTAGGTACCATGAAACCGACTATGAAATGAATGAATGCAATGCCTATGTAACATGAATACCTATGCAAATGGTAATTTAGTTCATGGTTTATTAAGAGGAGAATTTGACGAATCGGCAATTTGGCAATATCTCGTTTTTTCCGTTCTTGTAATTTTTTTGTGCTCAAAATTACTCTCGACTTATATAAAGTGAAAAATAAATTAGAAAAGGAATCTTCTCGGTTTAACTTTAGCTTTAGCATTAAATTTCACTTCTCAAATGGAAATGTTAAAGGGTGGCTTTTTTTTTTTTTTTTTTTTTACAAAAGTTTTATGGAGGTATGTATTACAGAAGTTTTATGGAGGTAATTTAGAAGTATACATAGGTAGGTAACAGGGATGTATGTATCCATCTTCTAAATTACCATCAGATGGGTAGACCTAGAAACATAGCAGTATGGATGATGAACGCATAACGATTATGATGGCCAAAACAATTACAGCATGGTCACGTAATAATGGTAATTAGTCCCTCATTATTATGTTAGACAACGCAGAGGGTAGCGTTAAAAAAAAAAGTGTGGGTTTGTGTAACAGAACTTTAAAAAATAAAGTAATAATAATGGATTTTTTGCACATTTATGTCATTTCAAAACAATTACAGCATGGTCACGTAATAATGGTAATTAGTCCCTCATTATTATGTTAGACAACGCAGAGGGTAGCGTTAAAAAAAAAGTGTGGGTTTGTGTAACAGAACTTTAAAAAATAAAATAATAATAATGGATTTTTTGCACATTTATGTCTTTAACATGAATGTCGGTATGTCTTACCCAGAAGGAAAGAGAATGCCAGTTAGATAAAAAAGCATTCTTCCCTCAAGTGTAATTGGTTGGAAAACTGCATGTTTTAGCTCTTGGGGTTTAAGGGTTTTCTATTGGCTAAAGATGAAACAATGAACAATAGGTTAATGTTTTAATGTGCCATTTTCTGTATTTCATTTATTTTCTAATGAACTAATTGATGTCCATTTTCCTTATTGTGCTTCTCCGTTTTCCGTTCGTTCAGCGATTTCTCTTTTGCTGAGGATTTTGTTATTTAGCCCTTTACGAAGACGTTCTTTGTATTGAGCTAGAGAACATCAAAGACATCGTTATTCATTGTTAGTAGGTACTAATATGCAGTTTTCTGAAAATTCGAATCGAACGCAATAGCTCTTAACCAAATACGAGTATTTATAAGATAGGTCATATTTATGAAACAATCCCCTCCATTTTACCATTCAAATATTCTAAACTAATCTAAACAATGTTGGTTAAAAAGAAGGTCGAAACAAAAGAAATTGCTATGTCCAATCCTCAACTTGAGAGCTCTTCTGTAGAAATTTGTACAATGTATATTAATGGATTGATGAAAACCAGATAGATATCCTAGTAGGGGGTTAGAGCTAATCTCACCGAAGTAAGGCATATTTGACTCCACAGATAATTTAGATTAAATCAGCTCCAACTTTACCTTCTTTCTTCACCTGAAGTACCTACTCGAATTTCAGCAATTATTTTGAAGAGACCTGATCACCTGATTCTCTAGTTCTTTCTCCTTCATTTTCTTCTATTGATACCTACTCGAATTTCAGCAATTATTTTGAAGAGACCTGATCACCTGATTCTCTAGTTCTTTCTCCTTCATTTTCTTCTATTGATAAAAATAAATTAGAAAAGGAATCTTCTCGGTTTAACTTTAGCTTTAGCATTAAATTTCACTTCTCAAATGGAAATGTTAAAAAAAAAAATGCTGAAAAAAGCCTATTTCTTCCTCTGAAAAAAGTCCCCTCAAAAGATTATCGAATCCATGGAAATGTTAAAAAAAAAAATGCTGAAAAAAGCCTATTTCTTCCTCTGAAAAAAGTCCCCTCAAAAGATTATCGAATCCAATAAATTTATTATACGCATTCATTTTACATTTTGTGTAATGAAGTCGATTTTTATGTGTACTTTTTACATTATTTATAAAACATTTATATTTGGAGCACTGGGGAACATTGTGTGCATATAGAGAAACGTATATGTATAGACTTCTTCAGTGTGGGCTGTCAGGATTGTTTCTATGTGAAGGGTCGTGGGTTCGAGCTGAGACTAACACAGAAAATAAAGGCCTTATGTTAGACCACAGTCTAGCTTGCTAAATATACATTGGTGTTTTTTGGATTGAGAAAATTGTACCTATCATAATATGAATTTGGATGCTCTTTCCACCTTCTTTTGGAGGTGACATTGGTGACAAGTACCTAATGCACATGCATGAAATAGTTGAAATTCAAACTAAAAGATATCTCAAGCGTAAAAACAGGTCTTTTTAAAAGAAAAATGACACTACGTTAGACATGATGTAAAAACATTTTGCATTAGTAGTTCAAAATGACCTCAAATTCTAGAGGAACTTTATGACACAAGCTTCCAGTCTGCTCCAGGAACGAAGAGGGTTCTGTTTTTTATGCTTTTCCATATCAGTTGTGTAGGTATACTAAATAGCTATACTTCAGAGACCTGCTATTGCAGAGAATGGGATCTGGGACTCATTCAATTCTTTCATTATAAGATGCACAACAAATGATACTTTTACAGATGCACAGTTGCACTTTTTTGTAGGAAAATCCCACGAGAAAACATTTAGTGTAAAAAAACAGATAGTGTTTTTCGTTTTCCTTTATGAATTCATGGCATCCCCTCCAGTATGTAATTCTATAATTTGTGTGAGGGGAGGGAGGGAGAGAGAGCGGGAGGGAGAGGGAGAGAGCGGTAGACAAGTTAAGGCAGAACACTTATATTCTTGTAAAAAAAAAAAAAAATGGTGAGAGAAAGAGTTGAAAACAAGATGTCAGCAATAATTAAGAAAGAACGCAAAAATTGCAAAAAAACTTTTAAAAAAAAAAAAAAAAAAAAAAAAAAAAAAATGCCAGCCTTTTCCCTCCTTAAGGCATTCATGAAATTACAGAAATGTACAAAAATAAATAAATCATTATTTAATTTAAACCCCACCACCTCCTATATGCTGGTATGATGATTAGAGATCTACAGAGATATCTTATCTAGGGAAGTAAAACTTCCATTTTATTGTCAGCCATTTCTCTTGGCTCTATCTCAAAAGGGTTTTTCTATTAGTTCCCAATTTTTGCGGTCTCCTGGGGCAATATGGACGTTTGTTTTTCTTATTATTACTATTTCAGTGTTATGCTTTCATATACTTTGTGTATATGAGAACATATCACATAGAATACATAGATTATAGACCATTCTAATTTCATATACCAACGCAACGTACGATATTATTCTTCAGAAATTGCAAGGGCGGAGTAGAGCAAATAAATTTGCAAAACTTTCTCTCGGATATTTTAGAAAATAATGTACTTCCTTTATTATAGGATATAGGATAAGGAAAGTAAAAATTGCAAGACATTTTGATGATGTAAGCAAAATGCACATTAATATGCAAAGTGTATAGGCAGTTGGCAACCATGTAGAATTCAGAAAGCAGGCAAGTCACCCTATACAGGGTGTTCTAACGAAAAAATTTATGAAGTGTACCTGCATGCACCAACAATAAATGTCGACAGAAGAACAGTGGAACAAATACTGCAATTTAAACTAGAACTAGAAATTAATAAATAAATAAATCGCGCGCAAACCAACTTACACTTATAGAGCTTCCCACCCGACACTTTGTCCCATCCTGTATAGTGCAGCAATATTTCTCTCTCTGACCCACCCTCTATAATATTGTAATGACTATTATTACCATCTCGGGTAATTTCATGGTGAAGTCTAGGCTTGATGAGTTTTGAATTTGATGACATCAAGTTAGTCATTTGCGAGAATATTTTGCACAAAATTGACATTACCTCCTCCATTCCTATCATTTCTCTCTCCCATTCCTTCATTTCTCTCTCCCTTTCTCTTTCCTCCTCTTTTAATGAGTATAATCTAGTCTAGTACCTAGTTACCACTTGACATTTTAACTAATTCATCAACTTATAAGAAGTAAGGCCATCGGCTAATTACCTTTATATTTATATCAATGCGACTTAATTAGATATTTTGTGACTTGGATACCTAGATGTTATGGTTAAATTTTATGCATAGGTTGGAATACGAACCCGCGCCTCTCCTGCTTACCATTTGGGAAAGTGATAAGTTTTTTTTTTTTTTTTTTTTTTTGGCAGGATTCTCCTGAAGGAGCTCTTCCGCCTAACCACAGAATCATAAGTAGGCTGTAGTCCTACAGGCTGTAAGCAATGGTCTTCCTTTTTCATAAGGTTTATTGTGTCTGTGCCCCAACATCAGGCCACGTGTATTATTACAACCCTGGAATTTTCTTTCTTATTTTCTTGTCCTCGATGGGTTATCTTTGTGGTCGAACCATTTCGTTTCTACTCTTATTTAAACGAATCTCTCTCTTATTTAAAGAAAACAGTTTCCGGGTGAAAGTTTTCTCACACCTTTGAGGGTTTCTAAATTTGCCTGAGGTTTAAACTAGAACTAGAAATTAATAAATAAATAAATCGCGCGCAAACCAACTTACACTTATAGAGCTTCCCACCCGACACTTTGTCCCATCCTGTATAGTGCAGCAATATTTCTCTCTCTGACCCACCCTCTATAATATTGTAATGACTATTATTACCATCTCGGGTAATTTCATGGTGAAGTCTAGGCTTGATGAGTTTTGAATTTGATGACATCAAGTTAGTCATTTGCGAGAATATTTTGCACAAAATTGACATTACCTCCTCCATTCCTATCATTTCTCTCTCCCATTCCTGAATTTGATGACATCAAGTTAGTCATTTGCGAGAATATTTTGCACAAAATTGACATTACCTCCTCCATTCCTATCATTTCTCTCTCCCTTTCTCTTTCCTCCTCTTTTAATGGGTATAATCTAGTCTAGTACCTAGTTACCACTTGACATTTTAACTAATTCATCAACTTATAAGAAGTGAGGCCATCGGCTAATTACCTTTATATTTATATCAATGCGACTTAATTAGATATTTTGTGACTTGGATAGCTAGATGTTATGGTTAAAACAGGCTGTAAGCAATGGTCTTCCTTTTTCATAAGGTTTATTGTGTCTGTGCCCCAACATCAGGCCACGTGTATTATTACAACCCTGGAGTTTTCTTTCTTATTTTCTTGTCCTCGATGGGTTATCTTTGTGGTCTAACCATTTCGTTTCTACTCTTATTTAAACGAATCTCTCTCTTATTTAAAGAAAACAGTTTCCGGGTGAATGTTTTCTCACACCTTTGAGGGTTTCTAAATTTGTCTGAGCTGAAGTTGTTGAACTTTCTTCCCAATCTCTGTCCAAAATAAAACACCTCTCATAAAACCTCTAGGATGTGTAGGCAGAAGGTAAGATACTTAATTTTGCAGAGGAATGTGTGTGGTAGCAAGATTTTCTTCTGGTTTGTAGCTATTATTTTTAGCACGTATTCGAAACTCTCGTCGACTCGACAGAAAAGAGATTGAGGGAAAAAACAATAGTTTTAATTTTCTCATATACCACCTACATCAAACTACATACTTACTATTAGAAAGTTCATCTTAACGTTAGACATGTCTTTAAGTACAAGCTTGTAGGTGTTACGTTGAGTTACTGTCCAAAATAAAACACCTCTCATAAAACCTCTAGGATGTGTAGGCAGAAGGTAAGATACTTAATTTTGCAGAGGAATGTGTGTGGTGAGGGAACGAATCCTGGTCTGTTGTTCCAAATTACTTGTTGCTCAAAGAGCGACTTATTTTATCTTTATAATAATTATAACTTTAATAAATGTTAGTACCTAAATTATAATGGGTTGAAGACAGAAGATAGTATCTCGGGTCTAGAGAAGAATAAAACTAAACCATAACGCTCAAAGAGCGACTTATTTTATCTTTATAATAATTATAACTTTAATAAATGTTAGTACCTAAATTATAATGGGTTGAAGACAGAAGATGGTATCTCGGGTCTAGAGAAGAATAAAACTAAACCATAACTACATACATAGATAGACTAAAAAACCAGGGATTAAAAAAACAATTCCAGCTTGTTGTAAAAAGTCGTGAAAAGTCTTAAATTAAGAGGATAGAACGAAGAGAAAATTGTTTGTACGAAAAACGGAAAAAAGCATGATCTTTATTTTTATTTTTTAAAATGTTTAAAAATGAATGTCTGAAATTGCGTGAAAAAATATTTTCTCGCTAAGAATTTTTACGGTGAAGAGAAGATCGTTTGCAAAGTTTCAGGAGGTAGGTATACTATGAAAAAAAAAAAAAAAAACTTTAAATTTTTTAGGGCGGGTTTTTTGTAGGAGGTAGGAATACTATGAAAAAAAAAAAAAAAAACTTTAAATTTTATAGCGCGGGTTCTTTGTCTATTTATGTTCGTATAAAGTTTATGTTCATGATTATTTATCTAACATTTTTTTAAATATCTGTGTTTAAATATTTACGAGGCAGAGATAGATCTAAAAGATATTAAAAAAAATCTCAAAACTGCCTACCTTCTGAAGAGCCACAATTTTAAAATGAAAGAATGATCATAGACCTTGTTGAAAGAGAAAAAAGGGGGTTTTGGTTTTAAAAAAAAAAAAAAAAAAAAAAAAAATGTTTTGTGGGCCCAATATCCTCATGTGTATCTGAAACTTGAAGTTATGTCGTAGCGTTATCTCATGTGAAGTTGGTTGATCCAGAAAATATCACAAATTAAATGTTTTGAAATGAACATTTCCAGTCTTTTCTTCGTTTGTGCACTTCTAAACTCCTAATAAAATATCTCTTAGTTATTCATTTCGCCTTTTTCTTCCTTCGCATTCTTTTTCCTTCGTCGAGTGTAACCCTACGCACAAAACGGTACCCAAGAGAGATTTGCCAGGCATATGGAGGCAGTGAGAATCAGAAAGTTATAGGAGGCTCTAATGAAAACAGATAGTCTTACTTTGCCTCTAATTATGTAGAACAATGGGGGAACATAAATTCACGGAAATTTAATATTGCTCCGATAGTAAACAAACAGAGAACGTGTTTGCGCTATGAAACAGACTAAATTGGCTCATTAGACAAGATGGATCGTTCTAGCAGGGAAAATGGTAATTTAGTTCATGGTTTATTAAGAGGAGAATTTGACGAATCGGCAATTTGGCAATATCTCGTTTTTTCCGTTCTTGTAATTTCTTTGTGCTCAAAATTACTCTCGACTTATATAAAGTTGAGTATACATAACAATACACATAGATGAATAGTACATAATACTATAGTAATAACGTTATTAATTTCTTGACTTTCAATTTCTAAATCATACGGAATTTTTTGTTAACCAGCTTGAGATCTCCAAGTTGTGAGACTGTGAAATAAAGAGCTCTCTGCGTACTGCTCATAAATAATTCCATAGGAAAGAAAAGAGACCAAGGCCTGGGTTCTAGTTACTCATTTCCATTTTCCCAATTGACCTTGGATATCTTTCGGCTCTTGGAGGTCTGTGTTACGTCTGCTTTTCTGGAGGCACTAAACCATATATCATGCGTTGCGTCGTACATTTAGCCCTAAACAGAACATACACATACTACTTAGAATATCACATGGTCTTTATGGTTTCAACTATACCCCTGGGAAACATGAAATGCTCGAGTTTCACATGTAATGCTCTACTTTATTCTGTAATAGCGTGGAGTAATGCTCGTATGTTTTGGTTTAAACTAAGTGCAATAGATGATATACTGGACCAAGTGGACGAGGTAATACTTTCGCTTGTTGTACCTCTAAAATGTTACTCGGGAGTTTTATATCGTTTGCAAAGTTTCAGGAGGTAGGTATACTATGAAAAAAAAACTTTAAATTTTATAGCGCGGGTTCTTTGTCTATTTATGTTTGTATAAAGTTTATGTTCATGATTATTTATCTAACGTTTTTTAAATATCTGTGTTTAAATATTTACGAGGCAGAGATAGATCTAAAAGATATTAAAAAAATCTCAAAACTGCCTACCTTCTGAAGAGCCACAATTTTAAAATGAAAGAATGATCATAAACCTTATTGAAAGAGATAATATTATGATCAGAAAGCAATTCCTTCATTAGTTAAATGCCTCAGATATGTAATGGTAGATGGTAGGATATAGGCAATGGACCGTCATTTCCTGCTCATAAAAAGATATTCGAGAAGCTTACTACCGGGAGTTTTACTGTTAGACTCCTGGAACAACAAGACAGGGAATATGAAACACTGGATTTATGTGCTTATGAAGTATGCCTGTTTGTATGAAACATACCCTTGTAAAGGCCATCAGCTTGTTAAAGATGAAACAGCACATGTATAAAACACAATCCCCACTCTGCAAACAAAGGAGAACATAAAAACAACACCAACAATTAAGAAAAACAAAGCGGAAGGTGTAACCAGGAGAAGGAAAAGAAAAAAAAAATGAAAAAAAGATATAAAGATAATAGTAAACAATAAAAACTAAAGGAGGATATGTAGCAACATCCTATAATACAACCTGAGTACTGAATTGTGGAAACATTAATTCTAGACTCTCTTCCATACAACTGGAGAAAATGATGATGATAGGAGGGAAATGGCTTTTTCGAAACACGAGGCTATCAAAAACATCAAATTTACTTCTGCTCGCCTGGATATCCTATTAGCAATCTGGAAAATTTCACATTCTGTGATCAATACTTTAAATGAACTCAAATAGAAAGTAGGAAATTGAAATATATATTCGTACACCCACCCAATGCAAATGATCTACCCCAAAGAGTAATCAATTTCGTTGATTAATTCCATATGATGCGTTCAAGTATTTAGTCAAAGTTTTTTTTTTTTTTTTTTTTTTACGTTTGTATACCCATGATTCAATTTATTCTGGCAATCATTTATCTCGAAAGAAAAAAAAGGGCGAAAATTTTTTTCAGGAAAGTTTCATTTCTGAGACAGCAAATAATTTCGGAACTCCAGCTTTGGCTCTCAGTCGTTGTAAGCTTCTTCGCCCGCGCAGATATTATTTCAAAATTGAGTCGAGAAAAAAAGTGTGAGTTTAACACGCCCGATAAACACACACGTAAACGAAAATATTTCCCGGGTTAATAACATAAATTGAGAATTAATTATTAACTTTATTATGATGGTTAAACTATTTGAATGTGGTTTCTAATTTGTTAACCTCCTCGTTTATTTCGTAAAATATTCTTAATTAATTAAATCTTAGTTTGTACTGTAAATCACTTTCAATCTTTTGATCAAAGAAATTACTCGTTAATGTAGCAATTATTTTAATAAATACCTGATCCCACTTCCTTATTACCAATTATAATGTGATGTAAATCATTATTAGTTACCTCCAAAAAATCAAATCACTATTTATTTTATGTTTTTATTTTTCAAATATTTACTATTCCAAATAATTCTACTAAAGTATGTGATAAATGTGAGAGTATACGCATTGAAAAATAATGTAATATGTCTGTGTGGTGCAATTTTTCAAATGGTTGATCCTCTCAAAGTACTCTGGGTGCTTACTAATAGTTCTTATTTGGGTAAGTCATTCTGTTGAATACCTAATCTTCTTTCAAGAGTTTCAACTTGTTATCTGGGCAATTTTTACTATCTGAAAAATGTTTTTTTGCACTGAAAGAGACAGATTTCAGAGAGCTTCTTCTCACTGCTCTTAAGTGGGACAAATTGCTTTGCAAGTGGGAACTAACGCACTGTCTACGTTTCTATTTCATTTAGAACAATGCCAATGGATGGGCTTTCCTTCACTTTTCCAATATTATCTCCATGAATTATTTTAAATCTTGGAACGTAAAAATTGCAAGACATTTTGATGATGTAAGCAAAATGCACATTAATATGCAAAGTGTATAGGCAGTTGGCAACCATGTAGAATTCAGAATGCAGGCAAGTCACCCTGTACAGGGTGTTTTATGAAGTGTACCTGCATGCACCAACAATAAATGTCGACAGAAGAACAGTGGAACAAATACTGCAATTTAAACTAGAACTAGAAATTAATAAATAAATAAATCGCGCGCAAACCAACTTACACTTATAGAGCTTAAAAAAAAAAAAAAATGTTTTGTGGGCCCAATATCCTCATGTGTATCTGAAACTTGAAGTTATGTCGTAGCGTTATCTCATGTGAAGTTGGTTGATCCAGAAAATATCACAAATTAAATGTTTTGAAATGAACATTTCCAGTCTTTTCTTCGTTTGTGCACTTCTAAACTCCTAATAAAATATCTCTTAGTTATTCATTTCGCCTTTTTCTTCCTTCGCATTCTTTTTCCTTCGTCGAGTGTAACCCTACGCACAAAACGGTACCCAAGAGAGATTTGCCAGGCATATGGAGGCAGTGAGAATCAGAAAGTTATAGGAGGCTCTAATGAAAACAGATAGTCTTACTTTGCCTCTAATTATGTAGAACAATGGGGGAACATAAATTCACGGAAATTTAATATTGCTCCGATAGTAAACAAACAGAGAACGTGTTTGCGCTATGAAACAGACTAAATTGGCTCATTAGACAAGATGGATCGTTCTAGCAGGGAAAATGGTAATTTAGTTCATGGTTTATTAAGAGGAGAATTTGACGAATCGGCAATTTGGCAATATCTCGTTTTTTCCGTTCTTGTAATTTCTTTGTGCTCAAAATTACTCTCGACTTATATAAAGTTGAGTATACATAACAATACACATAGATGAATAGTACATAATACTATAGTAATAACGTTATTAATTTCTTGACTTTCAATTTCTAAATCATACGGAATTTTTTGTTAACCAGCTTGAGATCTCCAAGTTGTGAGACTGTGAAATAAAGAGCTCTCTGCGTACTGCTCATAAATAATTCCATAGGAAAGAAAAGAGACCAAGGCCTGGGTTCTAGTTACTCATTTCCATTTTCCCAATTGACCTTGGATATCTTTCGGCTCTTGGAGGTCTGTGTTACGTCTGCTTTTCTGGAGGCACTAAACCATATATCATGCGTTGCGTCGTACATTTAGCCCTAAACAGAACATACACATACTACTTAGAATATCACATGGTCTTTATGCTTTCAACTATACCCCTGGGAAACATGAAATGCTCGAGTTTCACATGTAATGCTCTACTTTATTCTGTAATAGCGTGGAGTAATGCTCGTATGTTTTGGTTTAAACTAAGTGCAATAGATGATATACTGGACCAAGTGGACGAGGTAATACTTTCGCTTTTTGTACCTCTAAAATATTACTCGGGAGTTTTTAATTTAGAACAATGCCAATGGATGGGCTTTCCTTCACTTTTCCAATATTATCTCCATGAATTATTTTAAATCTTGGAACGTTGGTGCAATTTTTCAAATGGTTGATCCTCTCAAAGTACTCTGGGTGCTTACTAATAGTTCTTATTTGGGTAAGTCATTCTGTTGAATAATCTTCTTTCAAGAGTTTCAACTTGTTATCTGGGCAATTTTTACTATCTGAAAAATGTTTTTTGCACTGAAAGAGACAGATTTCAGAGAGCTTCTTCTCACTGCTCTTAAGTGGGACAATTTTTCACTCAACTTGATTTCCAAATTGCTTTGCAAGTGGGAACTAACGCACTGTCTACGTTTCTATTTAATTTAGAACAATGCCAATGGATGGGCTTTCCTTCACTTTTCCAATATTATCTCCATGAATTATTTTAAATCTTGGAACGTAAAAAACAATTTGTTGGGCATCACAGAACATTCAACCCCTGTGGTAATGGATAGGAAAGTTCAACACTGAAACTAGCCTACTACCTACCTGGATTTAAAAAACAAGTCATTCGACCTTTGAACCTAACATAATAGCAACCCTCTGCCACGATTCTCGTACACGGTCTGAAAAAGAAAAACACTTTTTTTTCCACAATAAATTTATTATAACCTAACATAATAGCAACCCTCTGCCACGATTCTCGTACACGGTCTGAAAAAGAAAAACACTTTTTTTTCCACAATAAATTTATTTTCGCTGGGTTTTCATTTATTTTCTCATGTCGATATCTGCTAGCAAAGTGTGCTATAAACAAAAGTACACATTCGAAAATTGCGTTTTGATACTAACGAGCTTACTACTCAGTCCACCCATAAAGCTTTGGCCATAATAAAACTTTTTAAGTCGTTTGGTCATTTTAAAAAGCCTGTAAAAGCTTACTACTCAGTCCACCCATAAAGCTTTGGCCATAATAAAACTTTTTAAGTCGTTTGGTCATTTTAAAAAGCCTGTAAACCCCCCCGAGCTATATCCTAAGTGAGTGTATTATACAAGTGTTCAAACTCAAATTAAGCCCCGGCTAAATTTACCACTAATATGATTCATTGCTGGCGTTTCGGGGCGGAAAATTTGTATTTCAGAAACTATTTTTGGAGAGAATTTGTGGTGGAAATTTGAGCTTATTTTGATGCTACTCGTATTGAGAATACCCCGAGTACACGAGTTCTTCCTTATTCCCAAGCTGAAGTCTTCTAAAATTGCAAATGCTTGGCGATGAAATACGTAAAGACTGAGTAGGAGCTGGAAGGAATAAATGAAGTCACTTGAGATTTGAATAAAATTCGTTCCGATATTGTAAATGTTACAACAGAACACCCAAATGAGCACCATTCAATAGGATAAGGAAAGTCGTGTGATGTTCACACCAGATCGTATTGAGAATACCCCGAGTACACGAGTTCTTCCTTATTCCCAAGCTGAAGTCTTCTAAAATTGCAAATGCTTGGCGATGAAATACAGAAGGTATTTTTGTAAAGACTGAGTAGGAGCTGGAAGGGATAAATGAAGTCACTTGAGATTTGAATAAAATTCGTTCCATGTTTTTTGTAAGTGATCTCAATGTCTCGATGAAATCCCAATATTTTATTATTCTTGTGGAACAGATACATAGCTTTTAGTACAAGTTTCATGTCGTAACCCTCATTCCTTTGCTGTCCATTTACATTGAATTCAGGAAATTAATTTCAGAAACAAAAGGGTTGGTTCATTTGTATTTGTATAGTGAATTTTTTTTTAAAAATATTTTATTATTCTTGTGGAACAGATACATAGCTTTTAGTACAAGTTTCATGTCGTAACCCTCATTCCTTTGCTGTCCATTTACATCGAATTCAGGAAATTAATTTCAGAAACAAAAGGGTTGGTTCATTTGTATTTGTATAGTGAAATTTTTTTAAAAAAAGATACGATGACACAGGGATAGAAAAAAGATAAATGGTGTGGTCTGGGATACTTTTTGGCCTTTGCACGAATTCAAAATTATTCAACCATCTCCGCTACAAAGGGGACAAAAAGTTGACAAAAGTTTGAAAAGGCCCTGGAGGAAGGAAAATTTGCTATATCGTAATGTAAAAAAAAAGTATTGAAAATTTGAAATGTATCGAGGTAAAATCGAAGGGATACTTCATCCATGCTTGTCTGTTTTAGCTCTTCTTGTCGGGGTTATTTTATTTAAAAAAAAAAAGAAAAAAAATCGAAAGTTTTTAACAGGGGGTAAAGGGGACAAAAAGTTGACAAAAGTTTGAAAAGGCCCTGGAGGAAGGAAAATTTGCTATATCGTAATGTAAAAAAAAAGTATTGAAATGTATCGAGGTAAAATCGAAGGGATACTTCATCCATGCTTGTCTGTTAGCTCTTCTTGTCGGTTATTTTATTTAAAAAAAAGAAAAAAAATCGAAAGTTTTTAACAGGGGGGTTTCCTTTGTCGAGTGGCGTAGTTCTCATCAGCAACAAACTAAAATAAATTTCGAAAAATCAAGAAACAAGACATTCTATCCTCATTAACTTGAGAATTTATCACGTCATAGCAGAGTTTCTGTGGGTCAGAAATGCCTTGTTCGTTTGTTTATTGGTTAGCGCGTAGTTCTCATCAGCAACAAACTAAAATAAATTTCGAAAAATCAAGAAACAAGACATTCTATCCTCATTAACTTGAGAATTTATCAGGTCATAGCAGAGTTTCTGTGGGTCAGAAATGCCTTGTTCGTTTGTTTATTGGTTAGTCGGAATAATAGGGGATAGTTGACCGCTTGTTACCTTGTTTGAATAAGGCTAAGGAGCTCCCCCATTGTTCGCTACTAAACACAAGAGCTCCTGACCTCTTGTGTCCCATTTCCCTCCCTTCTTCCCCATCTGGGAGAAACCTATTCATTTTCAATATGACATCCCATTATTCAGAAATATTGATGGGAGGCTTCCCAATGCCGCCAGGATTTACCTCAAGTTCAACTCTCAAAAGACTCATTTACCCTTTTGCGTATTTCCTTGTTCCCCTCACTTCTGTAGTGACCCATAGTCCATATTGAGAGAGGAGTTTATCCGTTTTTGTGATGGTTTATTAGAGCAAATGGATGTTTTAAACTTGACCCCTGGAATTGGAATGCAGAGCACAGGGAAAAGAAGGGAAGACTGAGATTGTCGTTCGAGGATATGATGGGTGATATGATAAGTTGATAAAGAAAAATAGAAAAAATATGGCAAGAAATAAGCCATACACAGAGGCAAATAAACTCACTCAAAACGGAGGACGATTTAGGGAATGGATCGGGATATCCGACGCTTCATAGCGGCATTAAGGATTATAAGGAAGAAGATATTTAACCTCTAATTTTGTACCCATAATGTACAAACAAACAAAGCATTATATGTTTGTATGAACTGAAGTAATGTACATGTAAATAGTGTACATAGATGTTAGATAGAATATGTACAAAAAGTTTTCTCTCCATGTCAACAGATAACAAGCACTCATTACCAGATTAATTTCTTTTGTTTCGTGTTGTTTTCTTGTTTCCTCTGCCATAATGTACAAACAAACAAAGCATTATATGTTTGTATGAACTGAAGTAATGTACATGTAAATAGTGTACATAGATGTTAGATAGAATGTGTACGAAAACTTTTCTCTCCATGTCAACAGATAACAAGCACTCATTACCAGATTAATTTCTTTTGTTTCGTGTTGTTTTCTTGTTATGTTTGGAACTGTTCTCATTATATGGAAAGACGTTAATCACCAGCAAGTTCCATGTCTTGTGATCTTTCCTATCCATGTTTTTTGTACAGACAGAGTGGTTTTAAGAGTGGCGTAGAATTTTGCGGTTTTAAAACTCCTACGGTTTCGTGAGGTGATTTGGAAGCCTTTCTGCCGTTTATGGTTTTGTTATTGTTGAGAATAATGTCTTTGTAATTTGGATATTCTGGGATTGAAATGAAATACTCAACAATAATGTTCATGTGCCTAAATCTTCCTCAAATTATGATCGTCAAATCTTTTTTTTTTTTTTTCTCCAAAGAATGTATTTTTATTTTATTCATGATAATAACATCAATTAACATTGTAATTTAATAAATACATAGATATTATGAATCGTATTATGATGGATATACCCTAACATTATGGACTTTCATCTGTGTTAATCATTTCGCAATTTATTTTATTCATGATAATAACATCAATTAACATTGTAATTTAATAAATACATAGATATTATGAATCGTATTATGATGGATATACCCCAACATTATGGACTTTCATCTGTGTTAATCATTTCGCATAGGTCTTGTGCTGTGTGTATATTTCTTGAACATGTTTCTAAGACTTCCTTTTTTACACCCTGTATACATTTAGCTCTAATAGTACCATATGAAGCTATATTAAGGATGTTTTCTTTTCCTAGTCTGTATCCTGTATCCGCTCATAATATTTAATGCCTTTGTTATTGGGATCCTGACTAACTGGAGCTTTGTGTAAGTCAGTTCCTTTACCCATACAGAAGGCATTATCAGGGCCGAAGATCAATAAATTTTCTGAGAATTCTGTTATTTTTTTGCTGGAAAAATGGTTATTATTGTGGAAACTTCACGTTGACTTTTGAGATCGATTAAGGCAGCTCTACATTGGCATACTTCTCGGATTTCATTATTTTTAGGGATTCGGAGTTCCACCTCTTGAGGAAAGTTTTTGGGGGCTTTTACGTCGCCTTGAGCTCGACTTGTTGACATGTATCTTAAGTTACCTTGTTCTCCGCCAGAATGAGGCTTGAGGCAAGGTCCTCGTAATTTTCTCCCCTTTTCTCGTTTGAACCACCGCGTCCGAGCCTGTTTTTTTTTTCCCGGGGGCTTTTACGTCGCCTTGAGCTCGACTTTCTGACATGTATCTTATGTTACCTTGTTCTCCACCAGAATGAGGCTTGAGGCAAGGTGGCAAGGTCCTCGTAATTTTCTCCCCTTTTCTCGTTTGAACCACCGCGTCCGAGCCTGTTTTTTTTTCCACAAACAAACCCATAACAATAATTCTTTCTCCTGAAATGCTCGCACAACTCTGTATACTAAACTCTTGTTTGCGTTTGTCGCTATCGGGATGGGATTTCAGTCTAATAACTATGAACGATCACGATATATCGTCCCCTAATAGCTACTGGATTCTAGAACAATAACAGCACCGTATACGTGACATGGTAAACAAGACTGTATATTACTATGTTCTTTTTTCGCATTTCAATTTGATAAAAATGCACCGAAGGAAAGCGAGGGCAGGGGGAAGGGGTGTCCCCCTTGTCTTTGATAGAGATTAATGTAAAATCAATGTAAATTGTACTCGTGGAGAATCGTCCACAATGGAGCAAAACTTTTGCAAGAAATAGTTTTAGGGATTTCGCTGGGTTTTCATTTATTTTCTCATGTCGATATCTGCTAGCAAAGTGTGCTATAAACAAAAGTACACATTCGAAAATTGCGTTTTAATTATTTCTAATAGGTATATTTTAATTATTTCTAACGTGATAATGATGGTCAGTTAACCTTGGGCCTTGTGCTGATGTTTCAACTGCATTTGCAATAAGTTGCGGTGCACCTTTTCGCCTCTGACTGGACGATTTTTCCAAACGTGTCCAATCTAGGTTTTACGATAGTGTGCTGCACACCATTTTTTCCCCCCGTGAATGCTGCTCTACATAAATTTGGTGCACTGCTGAATAATTCATCACACAAGGTCATAACTCATAGTTTTGTGATAAAATACAATAGGTAGAAATTTCATTTTGGGCGATGAACGTCCTAATTGGATTTTAGATTACCAAAAGTTTCACCTCATATGTGTGTACCTTAGCATTAAAAATTCAGCACCTTACCTTGTTTTCGTCACTTTGATCTGGTTGGTTGGAGGTTGCCCCGGTGTCTCCTGGGATAATATGTACTTGTGATAGAGGATGATGTAGGCAAATACAAATACTCATTATAATTTAAAATTCTTCTCCACCACCACCATTACCACCACCACCACCACCACCACCACAGTACACACATGAAAGTCATTAAACCATTTTAACTGTCACATAGGTACACACTCCCGTGCATTTTCTAAACAGTGTAGTAATTTTCCTTGCACTTTGGTTAGGACGCCCCATTTCTAACTAAATTCAAACACCATTACCACCACCACCACCACCACCACCACAGTACACACATGAAAGTCATTAAACCATTTTAACTGTCACATAGGTACACACTCCAGTGCATTTTCTAAACAGTGTAGTAATTTTCCTTGCACTTTGGTTAGGACGCCCCATTTCTAACTAAATTCAAATAGTGTAAAGCAAGATTTTCTTCTGGTTTGTAGCTATTATTTTTAGCACGTATTCGAAACTCTCGTCGACTCGACAGAAAAGAGATTGAGGGAAAAAGCAATAGTTTTAATTTTCTCATATACCACCTACATCAAACTACATACTTACTATTAGAAAGTTCATCTTAACGTTTAGACATGTCTTTAAGTACAAGCTTGTAGGAGTTACGTTGAGTTATGGTCAAGATTTAGGAAAGGGTCAAAAAACAACATTATGAACTCTAAAAGGGAAGTCTTCTTGAGGTCATAAATTATTTGTTTTCTTATTAACTTAGACACATTTTTCATCTTCGAAAGATCCCCCAGGGTTTTGATTTATTTATTTTTGCTCCTCTTTAGGTGTCTATCCGTTAAGTATGATACGCAAGTGATGTCAAACTGTAAGCAAACGTTGAAACTAGGACTATAAATTACTCTCACTATTTTAGATGCGTCTTTTTAGGTTGTGTACGAAATTTTCGGTATTGATCAAAAGTTTCAGCAAATCTGAATCAAAATTTTTCAGCAGTACAGTAACCTCAGGATTCTACTCTGCCTATATATAAATTACTCTCACTATTTTAGATGCGTCTTTTTAGGTTGTGTACGAAATTTTCGGTATTGATCAAAAGTTTCAGCAAATCTGAATCGAAATTTTTCAGCAGTACAGTAACCTCAGGATTCTACTCTGCCTATTATATACCATCAGGATTTCAACTATCCCAATGAAACATTGTGAAGGAGGGCAAAATCCTCATAATTATAATATGGCACTTTGAAATGGGAGGCAGAAACATAATAACTACAATATCTCTAATGGATCTCGAGATTTGAAAGTCAGGGAATGAGAGGCCTTGGAGGCCTAAAGTGTGTGTGTGTGTGTGTGTGGGGGGGGTTTGTTGTAAAAGTTGATGTGGAAAAAAATTCAAGTGGAATTTTATTCTCTTCCCCCCTTCTTGAAACCCCTCTCCTCCTCTTTCTCCACCATATTTGTTGTTTGCTTCTTCTCTCTATTAATGTCAAGAGATTGTTGAGCATATGATATTTGTGTTGTTCTTGCCTTCTTTGGGCTTAACTTCATTAGCTGCCTGTAGTCTGGTGCTCTACTTCATTTCATTATAGGCTATAGGCAGATAGGCACACACAACACAAAGGCGACCTTTTTTAACACTTTCCTGCCTGGTGAGTAATTAATATTGATTCCTTAGGCAAAATAAGAGTACCTATACACTATACATATCTCGGGTCGAGTTTTTCCCTTAATATTTTTTTTTCTTTAGGCCTACAAGCCAGCGGAAGGATTTCAAAAGGATTTTTTCTGTTTAATTACGTTTACTTTTAGTCGCTAAGAACTAACCGCAGGGTATTATGATTCACCTGAACAATATGATACGAATTACCTACGTACATTGTATGTTGTATGTTTTCTCCCTAACATTCCATAATATGTGAAAGATAATATCATATAAATAACACACGTGTAAAGCAAAATTCCACCCTATAGCATTCACATAAAACAAACAATATGTAGAGAACTCCGCTTCCACACTAGGATAAAGGTACTTTGACGAAGAATGCCATCATGGAAATCGCGACCGGGATGGAAAGAGTGTTGCATTCCCTTTTTTGAGCTCGTTGTAATATGCTTGACACCGTTGCTCCCTGCTCTTCTCTTGTTTTAAAAGTTCAAGTACTCTTGTTGTTGTTCTTCGTCAGAACATGAAATTTCATTATACGAAGGCTCCAAAACTCCGGCAAAAGTGTTTGGAAACTTTCCGTTTTTTGAAATGTTCAAAACGAGGACAGGTGCTGGAGTAATATGAAATTAAGTTAGGTGAAATACAGTAAACAAAAATGATAAATCCTCGGACGGTTGTCCGTCCAAACACTCCAAACAGCATCCATGCTGCACGTTGATTAACTTGAATGCCCCCCTGTGGACCCTTGTTTATGTCTAGACAGGGGATGTGTGTTTTCAGGTGGATCCGCATTCCGGCCAAACAAAATGCTATCCTAATTAACCTTTTCCACAGTTGTTTGTGCAAAGAGAAAAACAATTAATGAATTTAATTATAATGTATATGAATAGTACAAGCTGAGCAGAGCATGCACTTAACAAAGGAGCTAGCTCAAAAAGGAATCCATAGAAAAAAGCATTCGGTCCGAAACACAAAAATACAGGAAATGACAAGAGCAAAAAAGAAGAAAACTCAATGGAATAATAATTTTCATCATGAAAAATACAAAGCTGTGTGGAAAGTGGAAAATTTTGGAGAAAAAACGGGAAAATTCAATCTGTTCAACAATGCATGAAAGAAGGAACGTATTTTCCACTTATTGGGAGAGGAGATATAAAAAGTTAACAACTATGTCCGCTACAGCTTATGAAGAGAGTTCCGAACAATGAGGTCCAGACTGTTCTTAAACAGGGTGCCACAAAATATGGGGACATATTGCTTCCTGGTTACCTGATCTTGGCCGTACTAAACAGTGCAACAGTGCAACACACCAAACAATCAAACATCGATGATTATCGCCATTGAAAATTCATCGTGTTCCTTTGTTATAGCCTCACAATCAAAACCACAGAAACCTTCTTTTGGCACTGAGAATAAGTTCAACTTGATCACACGGTTTCTCGGATTTGAGAGCTTATGTATGCCCTGAAGAGCGATACGATGGTTTGAGAACGACTGATCTTCTACTCTGGAATATGTCTGGGAAAGGGAAGAGGTTATGCCTGAACGGACACCTGTGCCTTTGGGAGAGTTTTATTCAGGGTTACGGCTGAGAGGGTTCTTGTATTGTAATAGCACATTGTACGTGATGTAGATTTTGCGAGGTTTAGTAGGTACAAGTTCGAGGGGATTACATCTCCGGCTGTTAATGGATGTGACAACGTTTCTGTTCTACTTTTGTGTGTGTTAATTTTGTCTTTGGCTCTGATATTTCGTCTGCATTACAAACTGATTCCCAATAATTATGTAATAGAGAGACTTTTGCAGAGGCCTACACCACGCTTCAGATAAAATATTCAATGAGCGACATCGACAGACGAACTCCTAGAAAACTGGGTAAACAAAATGAAAATAGTGACTTTCAATTCCAACAACTGAAACAGCTTTGAAATTGAAAACTACATTTCCCTAGAGTTCTCTTCGTAACCTCCCTTATCACATTTTATGCTACACCGTGTTTTATCTATACCCGCGCTCCTTATTGTCAACCATTTTTCCTGTTTCCAAATTCAATCAAATAGGAGTTCGGGAACCTCAGTGTCTGTTTCGAACATCCTGTGCCTCATTCTGATTCAATCACTCTTCTAGTGGAGATGCCATAGTACATACTTGGTTCCTTATCTGATGCTACTTATTATCTTCGATTGTTTGCAATCGTGAAAGCTTTTGTAATTTTGCGGATTACCATTTGAAAAAATCATCTAAGCTTTTGGCAAACAGAACCTGATATTATACAACAATGCACCCTATTCTTCTTCGTCTCGGGTCTTGTTTGCCGTATTTTTTCCCTTGGCTGGTTATTATCATGGCTGGTGAAGTACTTTTCCAACAACTGAAACAGCTTTGAAATTGAAAACTACATTTCCCTAGAGTTCTCTTCGTAACCTCCCTTATCACATTTTATGCTACACCTTGTTTTATCTATACCCGCGCTCCTTATTGTCAACCATTTTTCCTGTTTCCAAATTCAATCAAATAGGAGTTCGGGAACCTCAGTGTCTGTTTCCAACATCCTGTGCCTCATTCTGATTCAATCACTCTTCTAGTGGAGATGCCATAGTTACCATAGTACATACTTGGTTCCTTATCTGATGCTTCTTATTATCTTCGATTGTTTGCAATCGTGAAAGCTTTTGTAATTTTGCGGATTACCATTTGAAAAAATCATCTAAGCTTTTGGCAAACAGAACCTGATATTATACAACAATGCACCCTATTCTTCTTCGTCTCGGGTCTTGTTTGCTGGTGGTTATCATGGCTGGTGAAGTACTTCGGTACTTTAATGTCTCATTATTGCATTAAGTAGGTAGCTTTAGTTTTCATGATCAAAAGAATCAGCGCGCGGCTTGTGGATGATGAGTACATACGTGTGTTGGTTGTTCTCTGAGTTCTTCTTCAGCAATCCTCTTGCCAGTGAAAGGTCTGCACTCTACTTTGATCCTTTAAAAGCAAATAGCCTTGTAATGAGGAAAAAATCCAAACAAAATTAGGATCATAAACACGAAATGGCGCAGATTTTTTTCCCATCTGCATCAGGAAATCAAAGGTTTACTGCTGGAGTTGTACTGCATCTATTTATTTACATCTAGAAAAATAAACAATAATTGTGAGAGAGTATCCGGGCAGTATAATTATTATTACTTTTATTTCCTTTCGTTTTTGTAATCAGTGTAAAGTTGTATCCGGCCGCCCGCTTTCCCATAAAATTCTTTAAAAAAACACCGATAAAAGGTTTTAGGCAAGAAAAAAAGTTTTATTGTGCTAAGAAAGGTAAGGTCAAAGTGACATTTATTTTTAAAGGTGGGAGGAAAAGAATATCTTGCTGGTAGCAAAAATGAACTTTTCTCGAAAAGTTTTGGATTTTTAAAACGTGCAAAAAAGAAAAAAACGTCCATTACTCCCGTAATATGATTGTGAACGGCGAAAATGTCATAAGGTTAAATTCAAGGCTAAGAATATGCTGAATATTCTGAATAAGCAACAGTAGGACACTCCAAGAAACGCTAGACCAAAATCTAGCAATATAAAGTTACATTTAATTTGTCAAATTGCCATGGAATTCGACAAGGTGAAAACCATTAGCTTTTGCAGAAATTATTATGATACAATGTTATGTAGAGATACCTAACTATGTGTAAGTATGTGCTATTGCTATGTACTGATTATGCTGTCGTGGTAAAGAAAATGTCGATGACAGTTTCAATATTTTCCACGCTTCAGATCTCAAGGGACCCATGGCAAGCTGACATGCCGAACCTTTTGCGCGCATTCAAAATAGGTTTCTCTCAACACATTGACAAATTCCACAGGGACCTCCCTCTCTGCTTCCTTCTTCTCACCTTCCTCTCTTCCTCATCCTTCTCATCTCTCTCTGTTTCCTCCTTCTCACCTTCCTCTCTGCAGCAAATCTCTGCTTCCTTCTTCTCACCTTCCTCTCTTCCTCATCCTTCTCATCTCTCTCTGTTTCCTCCTTCTCACCTTCCTCTCTGCAGCAAGAGATTCTCATTTCCCTGCCCTCCCTTTTGTGGTAAATATTTATTATGACTCTGACGGAAATTTTCGTTTTTGGCGTACACGCCTGGAAGGATGACGTGGGATAGAGCGGGCGGGATGGGTTGGGTGAGAAATTCCTGTCTTGCTCAAAAAAATCGCGAGAGACGAAATATTTTCGTTTGCCAATCGGCATGATCTTTTTCTATTTTTTGTTTAAATGGAAACATTGGAAACACATCATGCCGATTGGCAAATGCCGAGTGAGTGGAAACGCACCATCAAGTTTCATTTTCCAACATCTATTTCTTGTCCATTTCTCGTCCAAAAATGACATAGGTACATACGTACATTTCTTTATATCTCGTATCATATTTTATCAATGAGACGATAAAAAATTCCATTTAAATTTCTCGTCTCGCCGTGGATCACTTAGATATCAGAGAGGGTCGGATCTCTAGAGAGGGGGCAGGTTAGTTGAAAGTTAAGTGGATAGAGTTTTCTTGAACTACCTACATAAACTGCTGAAAGAGATGGTTCAAGATAAAGGGAACTATCTGGAGCTGCGGGACTCTCAGATCCTGCATTTCCTCCCCGACACAGATAACAACTCAACCAGATACCCGTATACACTCTACACGAGGAGTATACAGGGTGTATCTTAAGTCCGGGCCAGTCCCAACGATTGAGGGATCAATCCACTTTAGTTGAAATTACATTACTTTCCTTCCTATAGAATAAGGAAAGTGAAAATGTAGCCTCCGTTTTACAGTCCGATCGGTTAATGATTGCTGTTATTGAGTGGTCAAAAACTTCAAATAATGATTTTTACTGCACAAACGGCCTAATCATTAAGGGCACTGAAATTCCCACATGGCCGGGCCAGCTTAACTGACCCAATCAAATAATGATTTTTACTGCACAAACGGCCTAATCATTAAGGGCACTGAAATTCCCACATGGCCGGGCCAGCTTAACTGACCCAATATATGAGGCATGCACCTACTCTTGAAGTTATTATAATATAAATAAAGGAAAATGTGTGTGGATTAGAAGATCTTCGTCACATGCACCCTGTATAATACGGTATATCTCAGAAGAAACATAATTTAAGTTTTTCCCCGGTCCGCTCGTTCTGTTCCAGATTTTGGATCATATTTTTTAGAAATTATGACATTAAAAGCTTTAAATGGAATCACAAAAAACAAAAGTTTTCCTACTTTGTCAGTCATGAGGGCGAGTGCACACTGGACCATCGAGAAATGTGGCCGGAGAGTTTGGTGAAAGGAGCTCTTCCTATCCCCTCCTTACAAGTTTTGGTCAACCAGTATACAAGTGAATATTAGGAATCAGGATCTAAATTAAGAACAAATAGATCCATCCTTTGTTCCCTTAGGAGTTGTGACCATCGAGAAATGTGGCCGGAGAGTTGGGTGAAAGGAGTTCCTCCTATCCCCTCCTTACAAGTTTTGGTCAAACAGTATACAAGTGTGGAATCACAAAAAACAAAAGTTTTCCTACTTTGTCAGTCATGAGGGCGAGTGCACACTGGACCATCGAGAAATGTGGCCGGAGAGTTGGGTGAAAGGAGTTCCTCCTATCCCCTCCTTACAAGTTTTGGTCAAACAGTATACAAGTGAATATTAGGAATCAGGATCTAAATTAAGAACAAATAGATCCATCCTTTGTTCCCTTAGGAGTTGTTTGCCTTAGAGGAAAACGTATGGCACTCAATAAAGTCCATAAAATTGAAAGAGGTTCGAAAATAAATGTAACTCATTCATCCACTGAAACCCCGAGAAGTTAGACCTAAAATAGGCGTTTGATCCACACTTGAAAATTGTTATGGTGCGAAGAAATGCAGCAGCATTTCAGACTTTGGGCAACGCACTTCCAACCGTCCAGTGTGAACACATTTCGCTCTCATGCAATAAATAAAGCTTTTTATTAAATTTGAGATTTTCCTTTAAAAAAATCGAGCGCTGGCTGTATGCCCAAAATTCAGCTTTCCCCTCTCTCCCCGCTAAAGTAAGTACACAGACACGTAGTTTACGTGCATCGTGGATAAATCAAAAAGTTAACTTGGCGTACTTAAAATTAAGTCCAACTCAATAAATTAATACTTTTGAAAGGAGTATTCTTATTATTATTTTATTATTAATATTTTATTATCATCATCATCATCATCTGCTGCATCCGCATAAAGTGTATTTCTCGGTTTCTAAAGGAAAAGGTCTTGCTACACCGCCTGGTACCTTGTTCTCGATATGATAGTCGTAATTCGCAGAGGACCGCGTTAGAAATATTCCTTACAAAGATCATCATCCGCATAAAGTGTATTTCTCGGTTTCTAAAGGAAAAGGTCTTGCTACACCGCCTGGTACCTTGTTCTCGATATGATAGTCGCAATCTCGCAATTCGCAGAGGACCGCGTTAGAAATATTCCTTGCAAAGTTTAACTTGAATGCCCCCCTGTGGACCCTTGTTTATGTCTAGACAGGGGATGTGTGTTTTCAGGTGGATCCGCATTCCGGCCAAACAAAATGCTATCCTAATTAACCTTTTCCACAGTTGTTTGTGCAAAGAGAAAAACAATTATTAACTTGAATGCCCCCCTGTGGACCCTTGTTTATGTCTAGACAGGGGATGTGTGTTTTCAGGTGGATCCGCATTCCGGCCAAACAAATTGCTATCCTAATTAACCTTTTCCACAGTTGTTTGTGCAAAGAGAAAAACAATTGATGAATTTAATTATAATGTATATGAATAGTACAAGCTGAGCAGAGCATGCACTTAACAAAGGAGCTAGCTCAAAAAGGAATCCATAGAAAAAAGCATTCGGTCCGAAACACAAAAATACAGGAAATGACAAGAGCAAAAAAGAAGAAAACTCAATGGAATAATAATTTTCATCATGAAAAATACAAAGCTGTGTGGAAAGTGGAAAATTTTGGAGAAAAAACGGGAAAATTCAATCTGTTCAACAATGCATGAAAGAAGGAACGTATTTTCCACTTATTGGGAGAGGAGATATGAAAAGTTAACAACTATGTCCGCTACAGCTTATGAAGAGAGTTCCGAACAATGAGGTCCAGACTGTTCTCAAACAGGGTGCCACAAAATATGGGGACATATTGCTTCCTGGTTACCTGATCTTGGCCGTACTAAACTATGTCCGCTACAGCTTATGAAGAGAGTTCCGAACAATGAGGTCCAGACTGTTCTCAAACAGGGTGCCACAAAATATGGGGACATCTTGCTTCCTGGTTACCTGATCTTGGCCGTACTAAACAGTGCAACACACCAAACAATCAAACATCGATGACTATCGCCATTGAAAATTCATCGTGTTCCTTTGTTATAGCCTCACAATCAAAACCACAGAAACCTTCTTTCGGCACTGAGAATAAGTTCAACTTGATCACACGGTTTCTCGGATTTGAGAGCTTATATATGCCCTGTTTTAATTATTATTTTGTTCTATGGTGGGAGTTATGACCCTCCTCTCTCTACTTCCACCGAAAAATCCTCTTGAAAAAAGAGTAAATTAGAGATATAAATAACAATCTAATTATAATCTAGATAAGTTTATTTCTATTTACATATCTTTTGTTTCAGACTTATATTGTTTTTAATTTTTCCATCGAAAGGCTTAACTTCTTTATGAGCATTTTTCTCTTCTTTTTTGTCTCCGAATTCCTTCGGGGGAGTGTAAACAAGCGTTTTATTGTACCTATTGAGATCAGATCTCAATATAGACTTCTTTAAGAAACTTATTCTTTTTCTTCGCCTTTTCCCGTGTACAGACGGGGTCGGCCTTTTTTCGTCAGCCTAGGACAGGTGCTGGAGTAATATGAAATTAAGTTAGGTGAAATACAGTAAACAAAAATGATAAATCCTCGGACGGTTGTCCGGTGTTGCATTCCCAAAATAATTAAACCTTTCTACCTTTTTCGGATTGAAAAATTCTCTCAAATTGCACATCGAGTGAGTCATTTGCAGAGTAAGCGATCCCGTAACCTGTACCTATTTCATGTACGGGGGTACGACACATTTGTTCAACAAATGTGTCACGGGGTGTGTTGCATTCCCAAAATAATTAAACCTTTCTACCTTTTTCGGATTGAAAAATTCTCTCAAATTGCACATCGAGTGAGTCATTTGCAGCGTAAGCGATCCCGTAACCTGTACCTATTTCATGTACGGGGGTACGACAGATTTGTTCAACAAATGTGTCACGGGGATATTTTTTTAACCCCGCCCCCTCTTACGGGGAAAAGAGTAAGGAACTAGAAAAGGTAGCTCTGCCACTAAATTTTGTCGAAAAAAAAACAGGTGGGAGGAAAAGAATATCTTGCTGGTAGCAAAAATGAACTTTTCTCGAAAAGTTTTGGATTTTTAAAACGTGCAAAAAAGAAAAAACGTCCATTACTCCCGTAATATGATTGTGAACGGCGAAAATGTCATAAGGTTAAATTCAAGGCTAACTTACAAAGATTGTACAATACAGGTTATCCGGCTCGCTATTTTGTCATCGGTGGTTCTTTTTGTACTTCAGAACTGTACAGTATCTCTGGTTTGATGTGTATTATTATTTCAAAAAACGCCGCGCCATCAAATTCCTCAACAGTATTAGCGTTAAATTACAAGACTTACAAGAAAAGTTAAAATGGAGGAGAACAGGAGGCGTTTGGAAATGTTGTTCTGGAAATTATCATTGTTTCGCAATAATTTTAATAATGCACAAGTATTTTGAACTTTTTTTGAGCTCGTTGTAATATGCTTGACACCGTTGCTCCCTGCTCTTCTCTTGTTTTAAAAGTTCAAGTACTCTTGTTGTTGTTGTTGTTGTTGTTGTTGTTGTTGTTGTTGTTCATTATACGAAGGCTCCAAAACTCCGGCAAAAGTGTTTGGAAACTTTCCGTTTTTTGAAATGTTGAATATTCTGAATAAGCAACAGTAGGACACTCCAAGAAACGCTAGACCAAAATCTAGCAATATAAAGTTACATTTAATTTGTCAAATTGCCATGGAATTCGACAAGGTGAAAACCATTAGCTTTTGCAGAAATTATTATGATACAATGTTATGTAGAGATACCTAACTATGTGTAAGTATGTGCTATTGCTATGTACTGATTATGCTGTCGTGGTAAAGAAAATGTCGATGACAGTTTCAATATTTTCCACGCTTCAGATCTCAAGGGACCCATGGCAAGCTGACATGCCGAACCTTTTGCGCGCATTCAAAATAGGTTTCTCTCAACACATTGACAAATTCCACAGGGACCTCCCTCTCTGCTTCCTTCTTCTCACCTTCCTCTCTTCCTCATCCTTCTCATCTCTCTCTGTTTCCTCCTTCTCACCTTCCTCTCTGCAGCAAGAGATTCTCATTTCCCTGCCCTCCCTTTTGTGGTAAATATTTATTATGACTCTGACGGAAATTTTCGTTTTTGGCGTACACGCCTGGAAGGATGACGTGGGATAGAGCGGGCGGGATGGGTTGGGTGAGAAATTCCTGTCTTGCTCAAAAAAATCGCGAGAGACGAAATATTTTCGTTTGCCGATCGGCATGATCTTTTTCTATTTTTTGTTTAAATGGAAACACATGATGCCGATTGGCAAATGCCGAGTGAGTGGAAACGCACCATCAAGTTTCATTTTCCAACATCTAATTCTTGTCCAAACAGTGCAACACACCAAACAATCAAACATCGATGATTATCGCCATTGAAAATTCATCGTGTTCCTTTGTTATAGCCTAACAATCAAAACCACAGAAACCTTCTTTCGGCACTGAGAATAAGTTCAACTTGATCACACGGTTTCGGATTTGAGAGCTTATGTATGCCCTGAAGAGCGATGCGATGGTTTGAGAACGACTGATCTTCTACTCTGGAATATGTCTGGTAAAGGAAAGGGAAGAGGTTATGCCTGAACGGACACCTGTGCCTTTGGGAGAGGTTTATTCAGGGCTACGGCTGAGAGGGTTCTTGTATTGTAATAGCACGTTGTACGTGATGTAGATTTTGCGAGGTTAGTAGGTACAAGTTCGAGGGGATTACATCTCCGGCTGTTAATGGATGTGACAACGTTTCTGTTCTATTTTTGTGTGTGTTAATTTTGTCTTTGGCTCTGATATTTCTTCTGCATTACAAACTGATTCCCAATAATTATGTAATAGAGAGACTTTTGCAGAGGCCTACACCACGCTTCAGATAAAATATTCAATGAGCGACATCGACAGACGAACTCCTAGAAAACTGGGTAAACAAAATGAAAATAGTGACTTTCAATTCCAACAACTGAAACAGCTTTGAAATTGAAAACTACATTTCCCTAGAGTTCTCTTCGTAACCTCCCTTATCACATTTTATGCTACACCGTGTTTTATCTATACCCGCGCTCCTTATTGTCAACCATTTTTCCTGTTTCCGAATTCAAATAGGAGTTCGGGAACCTCAGTGTCTGTTTCCAACATCCTGTGCCTCATTCTGATTCAATCACTCTTCTAGTGGAGATGCCATAGTTACCATAGTACATACTTGGTTCCTTATCTGATGCTACTTATTATCTTCGATTGTTTGCAATCGTGAAAGCTTTTGTAATTTTGCGGATTACCTTTTGAAAAAATCATCTAAGCTTTTGGCAAACAGAACCTGATATTATACAACAATGCACCCTATTCTTCTTCGTCTCGGGTCTTGTTTGCCGTATTTTTTCCCTTGGCTGGTTATTATCATGGCTGGTGAAGTACTTTGGTACTTTAATGTCTCATTATTGCATTAAGTAGGTAGCTTTAGTTTTCATGATCAAAAGAATCAGCGCGCGGCTTGTGGATGATGAGTACATACGTGTGTTTGTGTTGGTTGTTCTCTGAGTTCTTCTTCAGCAATCCTCTTGCCAGTGAAAGGTCTGCACTCTACTTTGATCCTTTAAAAGCAAATAGCCTTGTAATGAGGAAAAAATCCAAACAAAATTAGGATCATAAACACGAAATGGCGCAGATTTTTTTCCCATCTGCATCAGGAAATCAAAGGTTTACTGCTGGAGTTGTACTGCATCTATTTATTTACATCTAGAAAAATAAACACTAATTGTGAGAGAGTATCCGGGCAGTATAATTATTATTACTTGTATTTCCTTTCGTTTTTGTAATCAGTGTAAAGTTGTATCCGGCCGCCCGCTTTCCCATAAAATTCTTTAAAAAACACCGATAAAAGGTTTTAGGCAAGAAAAAAAGTTTTATTGTGCAAAGAAAGGTAAGGTCAAAGTGACATTTATTTTTAAGCTCCCGAAAGTGTGCAAGTGGCCATAATTCTTATTTATTTGTTCACTTCCATTACAAATTGAAAATAGTCCTTTTGCCACCTTCCACCGCCTTCCATGCTTCCATACAAGAAAACTCATTTTCCAAGCTTTTTACTTTACTTTCAAGCCTTCCTTTACCTGTTAATGTTTCTTACAGTTTCTCCTATTTCTTTAATTATTAGGTATTTCCAGCATAATGTTTTTCATTTTCTCTTTATTTTGAAATCACTTTGCCAAGGATACCCGCTAGCCCACTACCTAAACATATTCGTGCGTTATTCTGAAGCTTTTGTTTTGGTATTATTTTTTGTGTTTAGCGAGTTTGGAATTTCTGCGGTTCTTTCGAAAGTTGATTCGAGGTATCAACAGCGTGAATGCTCTTAACTGGATCACGTCCCGTCAGTGATTGAGTTATTTTCGCATTATGAGCTATTAGCGAGTTTGGAATTTCTGCGGTTCTTTCGAAAGTTGATTCGAGGTATCAACAGCGTGAATGCTCTTAACTGGATCACGTCCCGTCGTCAGTGATTGAGTTATTTTCGCCTTATGAGCTGACTCATTTTCCAAGCTTTTTACTTTACTTTCAAGCCTTCCTTTACCTGTTAATGTTTCTTACAGTTTCTCCTATTTCTTTAATTATTAGGTATTTCCAGCATAATGTTTTTCATTTTCTCTTTATTTTGAAATCACTTTGCCAAGGATACCCGCTAGCCCACTACCTAAACATATTCGTGCGTTATTCTGAAGCTTTTGTTTTGGTATTATTTTTTGTGTTTAGCGAGTTTGGAATTTCTGCGGTTCTTTCGAAAGTTGATTCGAGGTATCAACAGCGTGAATGCTCTTAACTGGATCACGTCCCGTCAGTGATTGAGTTATTTTCGCATTATGAGCTATGCATGCACTTTGAGTATTTAATAATCCATCCCATTTATATGGTAATACTTCATCTCAGCTTTCTCTCCGTCATCTCTTGTTCTTCCATGACTGCTTTTCTTTATTTAAAACTTCACGTAGTCTGCTTGAGATTCATTCTAGTCTACGTTTTTAGTTTTCCCAACATATTTCATCAGTTTTCTGGTTTGTAATTTGTTTCATAATTTTGTTTTGCTTGAGATTCATTCTAGTCTACGTTTTTAGTTTTCCCAACATATTTCATCAGTTTTCTGGTTTGTAATTTGTTTCATAATTTTGTTCGGTACAAGTTGTATGATTTATGCTCATCGTGTGCATCGGATGTATTCTACCCCGGAGATATCAGCTCAAGATGCAAGCAGTAAGTCTGGAACAGCAAGTCAGTCTAACTGTGTCAGTCAGCAAACTGCTTAACAATATAACATTCACGAATATTCCAAAGTAAAACTTTGGGGAAAAAATCTTTCCGTTGTTGTTTTGCAAAATTCTTCTTTCCCCTATCTTGCTGTTTCTTTTAAATCCTTAATACAATTTTGATGTGTCTGATTTAAGTTCTTCGGTAGTATAACATTCACGAATATTCCAAAGTAAAACTTTGGGGAAAAAATCTTTCCGTTGTTGTTTTGCAAAATTCTTCTTTCCCCTATCTTGGTGTTTCTTTTAAATCCTTAATACAATTTTGATGTGTCTGATTTAAGTTCTTCGGTATTTTCCTTCTTGTGAGTTTCTGGGGAAAACATGACGTGGGATGGATTTGGAATACATCATTTCCTGAAGAAACTAATCCGCATATAATCTCGACCATGTAACGGCTGAGATAGTGGAATCCTTCGAAAACTAGAGTTGTGAATTTCGTTAATAAATCATGAAATGTTGCACATATAACACGATAGTAGATTTAAGATCCACGTAGTAGCCCCTATTGGCTGTCTTGTTGGGAAATAATACCACTCCGGGGACACACAGGGGGAAGAGGCACATTTCTGTTCTATTAAGGGAGTTGAGTAAGGTTTCATTCAGGGATCTCCTGTTGTATGAATTTTGAATGAAGGGAAGAAAAGACACGCAGGAAGACATGAGACGTACGCTGAAAACTCCTGAGGCATTCCTCTTATTTGTTCCCAGAAACAAGGTTCGTGTTTATGTGTTCTTTCTATTCTTGTAAGTCTTGTATTTTGTGCGAATACTCGAGAGGATTACAGTATACCTTCCTCCTAGTACGTATCTCTGTAGCTCGCTAGCTTGTTGTTGTGTAAGCTGTGGGACTTTCCTCTGTTACTTTGTGGTGAGAATTTTTCTTTCGCTCCTCCCCCACTCTTCCTCCCCTCCTCCTTTCTCTCGTGATGATAACAAAATGACGAGGGAATTGAGGTTATAATGATTGTCCTTATCTCTCTTCGTCCTCCAACATCTAACAGAAGGATACGAGGAGAAGGAGAAAGCAGGATTAAACAGCTATAGATTGTGAATGTGAGCAATGACCTGATAAAAACAATTTTCCAATTTTCTCTCCCTCTCATCCTTTCTTTTTCTCATATTTCCTCCTCGCGTCCCTTATACTGCTGTAGCGTCTAGGGTCTGGGACTTGAATTGCAAGCTTATCCCAGTAATCCTCACTAGGGACATCGTGGTCTCGTCAGTTTATCTACTCAGTAGTCATCGACATCATCGTCAGCATAAGAAGTTTCAGCTGACAGCTGAAACACGCAAGATGATCTTGACATTGTCTCGACAATGTTTTAATTATTATTTTGTTCTATGGTGGGAGTTATGACCCTCCTCTCTCTACTTCCACCGAAAAATCCTCTTGAAAAAAGAGTAAATAGAGATATAAATAACAATCTAATTATAATCTAGATAAGTTTATTTCTATTTACATATCTTTAGCATTTTTCTCTTCTTTTTTGTCTCCGAATTCCTTCGGGCGAGTCTAAACAAGCGTTTTATTGTACCTATTGAGATCAGATCTCAATATAGACTTTCTTAAGAAACTTATTCTTTTTCTTCACCTTTTCCCGTGTATAGACGGGGTCGGCCTTTTTTCGTCAGCCTCTCAATCAGCCCTAACTAGGGTGATCGCTTTGGGCTGACATTTGGTTTTGGCTACACATTTTACCTTCCCTCTCAACCCTAGCTATTTCTTGAAAAACTTATTGACCATTGAAAAAGGTATAACATAAAAGAGACCATCCAGTAATAAAAGACCTACATTTCTTATTTATTTATTTCTATTAAGGGCAAAGTACAATATATAGATATAACTATTATATCCAGATGAATATAAGAACTATTAAATCCAAATGTATTTCCCAATTTGATCGTTCTTCTGGAACGTCTGATTCTGCGGGGTGGAACCTTCAATTTCTTCTACTTCACAAAATACTGGAAAGGAAATGGCAAATTTCATCGAAGGTAATCGTCTAACCGGTTTGTTTTTCTTGTGTTTCAGTGACAAAGTTCATTCGTATTGGTATTGCTGACAAGAACGACAACCCTCCCTACTTTGACAAGGCTCTCTACGAGGCAGAGGTTGATGAGAATGAAGATATACAGCACACCGTCCTTACAGTTACCGCCAAGGATCACGATGAATGTAAGTCACTTTTCAAATTTTATCCTTTTTTGTGTGGATTATACATTATACTATATACATATACATATTTCCCTTCGTATAGTGGTTCAAACTTTCAAAGGTTAATGTTTCTGAACTGATGGGCATGTCCTAAGTTATGGGCTTTTTGTATTTTCTTATCAGGAGGTTCCTCTCTGCTTCTTAAACTTCCAACCCATCACTTTCCTTCCGGTGTTAGACCTTTATTTGTTAGACCGTGTTGTAAGGTTCCTCTCTGCTTCTTAAACTTCCAACCCATCACTTTCCTTCCGGTGTTAGACCTTTATTTGTTAGACCGTGTTGTATTTTTTTTTTACCATTGAGGTAGCTTTAGGTCAGCTTTGTTTACGACAGGGACATTTTCCAAACCTTTTTTCTGATGTCCATAGTAAGAAAAGGAAAGGTTTCAAGATGTGAAAATTTCCAAGAGATAAACCGGGGAAAGTTTTTTTGTGGTCAAATGAAAAGATTTACAACTTGGCGGTCGTTCTCCTTGCAGTGTTTGTCCGAAATTTTCAGAAGAAGTTTTCGCTCTACAACTATAGGAACCCCAAATTTAGCCCTTTACAACTTGGCGGTCGTTCTCCTTGCAGTGTTTGTCCGAAATTTTCAGAAGTTTTTACTCGCTATACAACTATAGGAACCACAAATTTAGCCCTAAATTTAACGCAAAAACAAATGATGTTTTCCAGTCTAGTGATTTGAACCCTTGTCATCCTTACCACCCTCCTCAGGGGATTTACAACTTGGCGGTCGTTCTCCTTGCAGTGTTTGTCCGAAATTTTCAGAAGTTTTTACTCGCTATACAACTATAGGAACCACAAATAGAGCCTTAAATTTAACGCAAAAACAAATGATGTTTTCCAGTCTAGTGATTTGAACCCTTATGTCATCCTTACCACCCTCCTCAGGGGAAGGTTTTATGTCAAAAGTGTTCTCTATTTACATCAAATTTCGCAACCGTCAAAGTATCGTGTTTCAGTATTTTGATAGTTGTTGTCCTTTGTAGACCTCATTTGGAACATCAGCTCTTGTTTCTTTGAGTTAAAGTGAAAATCCAAAGAAAACCCCTAATTAGCTTTGAATGGAATAAGTAGATAACCAACATTGGTGTTGGTTTGTCTAATGCTTGTTCTGCTAATTCTACAATACGGTGGTGTTGTTTTCAAGTGAATCGTGCTACCATACAAAAAAGCGCGAACTATTGTTCGCTTACATTCAACATGAGACGAGAAACCCATCCATTTTGTTCTCTAGTTAGTAAAGAAAGGAACGTGACTTTTTCATTTACTCGAGAAAACATGCACACAGGACAGAAGTTTCATCCAAATTGAACTTTAATTTTCCACTTGCACACAATTCATTAATTTCCACCTCAGCTACATAGATCTCGTATTGTGTTTGTTTGCTTCAAGCTACTTCTTCTAAATCCTCTTTCTCTCGTCCTTCTCTTTACTTGACAAGCCTCGTACATACTACACTTTGCACGTACTTGAGTTACAGTTTACATTAGACATTTCTTAGTTGGAAGTAAAGAGCATCATGACTTTATGCATAGACGAATTTTGGTGATCGCAAGGTCTAACAGTTCTGTTTCTTATGATCTTATGAAGTTCGGTATTTTGCAAGGGAATTTTTTTATTTGTAGCTAGTATAGCTATTGTATTTAAATTTAAAAAGATTCCAAATGTCAGTTCACTCTGGATGAGGTCACCGAGTCGATTTATATTTATTTGTCGCTTAGCTGTTTACCTACTTTCCGTATGTGTGGTATATAAATATAAATAGAGAAAGAAAAACTACAACTCTCACCACCAAGTATTTTACTTTCAAAGAAAATGCATTTTCGAAAAATGGAGGAGAGAAAAAAAGGGATGTGTCATCTCGAATTTATATTTATCTTCATTTCTATTAGGTTTGTTTACCATTCCATGGTTTGTTTACGTTGCAAATTGGATAAATGGTACTCTCGGAACAAAAATTCGAGACCGTGTCTGAATGCAATTTATCAAACAATTTTCACGATTTATCCGTTACATACGGAGGAGTCTGTATCTGTAGCTGTATTATCTCCATTTTGGTATTGGTAGCTCCTTGGAAAATATCTCCAATGTTTGTATTTCATACATATTTACACGTGAGATCCCGTTCATCTTTTGCATTTGTAGATCAAGTCTCAAATGTTCCCATTTTAGGGTGGGTTTACATGGTCAAGCCCTTTAGACAAACTGGCGATTTCATTGTTGAGGAATATGTTTGGCTTGCGCAAGCCAGTTTGCCTAAGTGAAAAATAACGTGTGAACACAGGCTTGAAGTTTGCACGAGCAAAAAGAATAAAAAAAAACTTTTCTAGGTTCCTCTCATAGTTTAGTGCAAACCGAATAATCCAGCATGCGCAAGCCAGTTTGTGGAAATGGCTTGAGCGTGTAAACCCACCATTAGAATAACTTTTGCTTCTCCCGTAAGGATACGAACTCACGAGATCACCTTTTTCACTACAAGTTCCTCTGTTTTTACTAAAAGTTCCTGTTTTGTTTTCAGCACTATTGTAATCCAAATGAACTAGAACACGAAACGCGCATCTGATGTGTTATTTCGCTGCATGAATTATGAAGGCTAATAAATTTAAATTTCGACTCTTGACGGGTCGCTCGGGTACCATGTAGCGAATAAACCTCTTAACCCCCGACCATCTATTTTAACCCCACACCCGAACCACCTATGTTAACCTCGCACCCGTGTTATCACGTCACAGATTTTCATGATGGCGTAACATGTGACAGACATGTAACCTAATTCACAGGGTGTTTAGAAAACAAAACACATTGCTAGATGAATTATTAGATCTGGAACTCAGGACTGACAAGTGTGAGGTGTGAATCATGTTGTAACACATTTTACACTTCACTTCATACTTGCACTTTAACCCCACACCCGAACCACCTATGTTAACCTCGCACCCGTGTTATCACGTCACAGATTTTCATGATGGCGTAACATGTGACAGACATGTAACCTAATTCACAGGGTGTTTAGAAAACAAAACACATTGCTAGATGAATTATTAGATCTGGAACTCAGGACTTACAGGTGTGAGGTGTGAATCATGTTGTAACACATTTTACAATTCACTTCATACTTGCATAATTCCGTGTCACGAGTTAAAACTCATTCCCTCCCTTCTCTTCCTCTTCCTCCTCCCATTTTTCCATCTTATTGCATATTCGCGCTCATATTACCACTTTCTTCTGCACACATTATTATTATTATTATTATTGTGTACCCTATAATTTTCTCCTTCTCTTCTGTATTCTCGTTTTCTTATCCCCAACGCCATAGAATTGCACAAAATTTTCTAATCTTCTTCTCTTCATTATTTGCGATTTTCTGTCAACGGTTACGTCTTGTCTGTCCACCACAAGGTCCTGTCCTTGTCCTTGCAACTTGTGAACAAACCATGCGAACAGCAACTGTAGAACTTTGCGAAACACATTGTTCTCAATTGTATCGAAACAGGAAGGAGGGAAGAAAAGACTGGAAGGATAGGAGTGAGGAAAAAAACAAGGACTTTGGGATGAGAAGGAGGAAGAAGAGTGTGGGAGAGTGGTGTTATTTTTCTCTTCATAAATTATCAGAGTAACAATCGAAACAGGAAGGAGGGAAGAAAAGACTGGAAGGATAGGAGTGAGGAAAAAAACAAGGACTTTGGGATGAGAAGGAGGAAGAAGAGTCTGGGAGAGTGGTGTTATTTTTCTCTTCATAAATTATCAGAGTAACAAAGTAGTGTACTCCGAAAGTCGAGAGTAGATATAGCGTTACAATGGCAATTGTTCTATTGTTATGACGATGTTGTTTTGTTTTGTTGCTTTTCCATTGGCATCAGGGTGCCGAGAACTTTTCATTTCCGGGGATGACATTGTCCCTCCAGATTTCAGACCGGCCTTTTTCAAAACTCGTGTGAAAATTTTCAGCTCACCGCAAGTGCTGTGGCTTGAGAGAAATAGGACAGGATTTTTTTTTTTTTTTTTTTTTTTTTTAGAAAAAGACTATGAAATACATTCGTTCATTGAAGGATTCAGTTAACTAACGTACGAGTATGACTAAATAATATATGTAATGAAAGGGACACTATCAGTGTACCTATTTTGTTTGTGAAGACCATGAAGCTATTTGTTCTGTGGTATTGTTTGATTTATGTACTTATGTAGGCAATTTGACTCCTTTTATACCCGAGTTTCAAGTAACACTATGTGCAAATTTGTCTTGTCAACTAAATCGTCTTACCTAGTTACTAGTTAGTTCCCTACATAGCTCTGACAAGATAATTACAGACGTAAACATTCGTAATTACAGTGCATTCAAATTGTCTCGAAATCTCAAATGATTTAAATTATCTCAAACATTTGATGCCAAAAGGCATACCGTAAACATTCGTAATTACAGTGCATTCAAATTGTCTCGAAATCTCAAATGATTTAAATTATCTCAAACATTTGATGCCAAAAGGCATATGTAGGTAAGATTTTGTGTCAATGTGGTAGATTTTAATGAAGACGACGCTGGGTGAGTGAATTAGTGAATATAAATAATAATAAAGATTAACTACTTGTAATTATTACATTTTCTGATGTTCATCAGTGTTTTGTTGAAGTAGTAAACAAATGTGGCAATATGAAGCACTACTTTTCTACTTACCTCAAGTCTTGTATGTATACTAGTAAACAGTAAACCCAAACAGAGCTCCATTTGTAGCAGATTATTTGGCAAAACGAAATGTGACCCGTTTCGTCTGTGCGGTACAACTTATTGTATGTTATCAACCCAAAACCGCAAAATGTCTCTTACTGTAAAGCAAACTGTAATAGAGATTATACATACAGTTACAATGTACTCGTATGTATTGTGGCTTTGTAAATAGGTAACGATCAACTATTGATATGGTGGGAAAAATCTCTGGGGTGCTTCCTCGCCATATATCATACTCACAGTTCAGATAAATCTGGAATAGAATAGAGCAGTAGATAAATAATGTACAATTTATGTTAATGCAAAGGAGGAAGTATAAATTGTGTGTACGATTGTACATGCAATACATTTTGCGTTATGGTTTTCAACAATGAAATTTCAACATCCCATCAGTGGTAATTGTAAATTTACAAGGACAAAATAAATACCCCAATGTTTCTAATAACCTTGGAGATTGAGCTTATTGATTGAGGAAAATAACAAGTTGGGGTGTTTGTAGCTAAGGATAGGAAGAAAGTATTGGAGTTGAAAGTGTTGATCTGACTACTCAAGTTCAAAAATATATATTGTCCTCTGAAGGTGAAGATTCCCAATTTTAAGTTGGATAAGGCATGTGTCGTATTTTGTCCTTTTCGCAATCTATTTTTGCTCAAGAACAAACTTTCCCTACTTCCTTGTGCCCACAAACTTGCGGTTTGAACTGTTCCTTAAGATTCCTTTCATGTTTTCCAACTACAATATCTTCTTACATCTTTCTTCCATACAATTCTTACGTTCTTAATTTCTTATATTGCACGTGACATCTCTTGGTTACAAAGATAATCCAAATGGCTAACCACAAAGACTGTTGACGTATTGTGACGTCAGAGACGACTGCTTGATGCACGAATGTCTATTTTTTCTAACACTCGTGTCTATCTAAACCGAGAAATATCTGCTGAAAGAGAAGAAAAAAAATCACTCATTCTAAGCAATCGAATTCAAAATTATATGAAGAACGAGTCACTCTAAATCTCTAAAACTACAACCAAATGCACACAAAACCCCTTCTGCACCACATTTCACGTAACACTTTGTAACGCCCACACTATACATATGTTTTTCTCTTTCACTGCCAGCACCTCGTATTTAAAATCCTTACTTGATGAAGTTCATATAGGAGCTACATCATTACCACCCAGTTTCTCTTTCACTGCCAGCACCTCGTATTTAAAATCCTTACTTGATGAAGTTCATATAGGAGCTACATCATTACCACCCAGGAGCATAGAGCATATTATATGAAACTCTATGCAACAGCACACAGCACTCTGCTATACCTCGTTACCTGTCAAATGAGATGTGTCTGTTTAATTTTCAACATTTCTCTCTGTATAACTCTTCTCACCTTTGCCTTTTTCGCAGGTCGACAGTTTACCTTGATTGTACACTTACAGTTACCTGTCAAATGAGATGTGTCTGTTTAATTTTCAACATTTCTCTCTGTATAACTCTTCTCACCTTTGCCTTTTTCGCAGGTCGACATTTTACCTTGATTGTACACTTACAAGGACAGTACACCTAAATTAGATTTAGTGTCAACTGTTAATTTCTTCAGGCAACCACTCGGCAAATTTAGGGTTTAGTATAATGTGAAGAAATTCTCAAGCAAATGAAGAAATTCCATGCCTTAGCTTACAGCTGAGACCTCCTGCTAGAGCGGCCTGGTGCTACCAATTTACTTAATATGTAATGTATAGGGAAAATGTTAAATTTTAGCTAAATTGCCGCTTTTGTAAAAATAAAATAAAAAGGGGATTTGGAACGTCACAATGGATTCACCATTATTCTAACAGGTCTTTCCATTTCAGTGTTGCCGAGGATCTTCAAATAATTTTCATGTTTGCAGTGTTCGCTGATTTCTCACATTCGCAATGTTCACTGACATTTCACATTTGCAGTGTTTCCTCAAAAGCTTCAATGAATCTCGAGTAACTCGAGTGCATAGGAATCTTGTCACAATTTACTTAATATGTAATGTATAGGGAAAATGTTAAATTTTAGCTAAATTGCCGCTTTTGTAAAAATAAAATAAAAAGGGGATTTGGGACGTCACAATGGATTCACCAATATTCTAACAGGTCTTTCCATTTTAGTGTTGCCGAGGATCTTCAAATAATTTTCATGTTTGCAGTGTTCGCTGATTTCTCACATTCGCAATGTTCACTGACATTTCACATTTTGCAGTGTTTCCTCAAAAGCTTCAATGAATCTCGAGTAACTCGAGTGCATAGGAATCTTGTCATTGAAATTCTAAGACCATCCCCCTATACAATCAATTGAAACAACCTCATGTGTTGGGTGGATAATTGAATAGGAGTAGGAGGCAGTTGGGGTGGGTAAGGTAAGATGCAGTTGGGGTAGGAAAGATGGAGGGGGAAGTGTAGACTAGTCATTTTGATAGGAGAGTGGTTGGGATGGGTTAGGCGGGAAGTAGACAGCAGTCAATTGGGAGGAATAATTTTTTCTTCTTTTCTTCATCTTTTTGTTCTCTATTTTATTTAAGAAGAAGATAACAAAGGAAACTACTGATGAAAGAGGATCACAGTAAGACGAGAAATTGGATGTAGAGAGCGAGAAAAAGGGAGGGAAGGAGTGTGGGTCATGTGTCGAAGAGACGAACACTTTTCTCGAGTGAAATGAAAGGAGCAAAAATAATACGGCTCTAAATTTTTCGCTTTTTTTATCTTCGGGGAAAATGAAAATTGTGTGCACACAGTTCTGTTGAAAAATCATGAGGCGCTCTCTCTCTCTCTCTCTCTCTCTCTCTCTCTCACTCTCAAGCTGTATATCTGACACATTTAAAAGTTCATTTAGATGAGAGCGAGAGAGAATTAGGTACGAGAAAATGGAGATTAGAAAAAAAAGCTCGCTTTTGAACCTCTCTCTATCTCTCTCTCTCCCTTCCTTTCTCCCTTTCTCTTTCTACTTCCTCCTCCGTCCCACTCTCCATCTCTCTCTGCCTCCCTCCCTCTTCCTTTCCCTCTCTCTCTCGCTCTCCCTATACCATGCGTCATCTGTTGTGTGGGGTGGAATGGAGTGGGGGGGGCTCTCCTTCCTATTCTTACCCCTCGTCTGATAGTATGCCTCATGCCTCAATTCGAATGATAACAAAAGACACAAATCTGATTAACTTCCCTTCCTGTATAAGCCAGAGGTACTTGAGCTCAAAGTTAGGAAACTTTTTGAGGAAAGAAATGTGCAGGATTTCTTCGGATGGGCGACCACTCCAGAAATAATGAGCCCTTGAAATGTAGCTAATTTTATGAAGGAAACAAGTTGGGTACTCAATGAAAATAAAGGTTGCTTCCTCACAAAACCAAAGTTTGTTAAGACAGACTGTTTCTGCTCTATTCCAATCAATCCGAAGGTAACAATGAAAATAAAGGTTGCTTCCTCACAAAACCAAAGTTTGTTAAGACAGACTGTTTCTGCTCTATTCCAATCAATCCGAAGGTAACTTAGGTATTCCGAGCGAAGAATAAGGTACTCAAAAATAAGTTTTAGAAAATTCGATTACTCAATCCTGATTAACTAAAAGTTAAGTAACCCTCATCAGTTAAGCACCTCGTAAGGCACCCTTCTCAAATTTAAAGTTTGTCTTAGTAGACAGACAATTAAGAAAAAGTTTGACAGTTAAAAACTTGCTGACAGTTCAAGTTATTCCGTGCTGCCTAATTAGTTGATCTTATGACTTCCATTGAGATTAACCCTTTGGTAAATGAGCTTAATGAGTAGGCATTTCTTTGTAAGTGTACCTTATATACCTTAATCCTAATTTGTTGTTGCAAAAAAAAATGCCCATTCAGTTAATTTTAATACATAGAAATATTCTGTCCGCAGGGTAAAGGATAATTATTTAACTAGTAATGAATACAGAATGAATAAGACAAGAATGTCATTTGTATTTAAATTGGTCATCAACTCACAACTAACAACAAATTAACAAAGTTGTGATACCTTTCCAAGTTTCCAAAATATGGATGGAGATAATATTCATTTTATAGCACTCTATTTGTTTATGTAAATAGCCATTGTTAATGTAAAAACAAAGTTGTGATACTTTTCCAAGTTTCCAAAATATGGATGGAGATAATATTCATTTTATAGCACTCTATTTGTTTATGTAAATAGCTGTTAATGTAAACCAATGTAAGCCATTTCCTGTGTTGACTAAGTTTTATAAGTTATTTACCTGGATTACTTCTATTAGGTTCATTTTATTCCTAAACAAGTAAACAACCCTCATCAGTCCTTTAAATTTTGGATCCCAAGTTCTATCCACAAAAGATGCCCTGGAAATTTAAAATTTGTATGGCGGAAAAAAAAGTACACGGAGACGTGGAAAATAATGGTTGGAGAAGAAAAATAGAAAGTGAAAATGTGAATACAAAAAACAGCGCAAAGAATTCATTAGGTTGGGCCTTACATAAATCACTAGGACTGAGATGACGGGGGTTACCTTCCCTGTACGCCTAGTGTATACGCACAAAGGAAAACTGTCTAGGCTAGGAGGTACCCCTATTGTTTGCCAGATGAGCACCTGCTAGCTCCAAGCCCTACATCAATTTTTACAAAGTATTGTTTTACAACCTGAACAATGAGTCGTATGACTTTTCCACGGTGTAAAACATGTTTGTTTTAATCAGCCTTTGTGTGATTTTTTTCTCGTCTTGCAAATTAGAAGAATAAGAAATAAAGTGAAATTTTCAACGGTATTGCCAAAGACTAACGAAACCTTTAACCCCAGCAGTTCTCGTCTTGCAAATTAGAAGAATAAGAAATAAAGTGAAATTTTCAACGGTATTGCCAAAGACTAACGAAACCTTTAACCCTTTTCTCTTATGGAATTTCCGTAACGTTTTGTATTTATTATTCAAACTGTTTTGTTTTGAGTCTTACACCTCATATATATTATGTTTCTACTTTCTATTTTCTTCTGTCAGTAAAACTCGTGTTTATGTTACCCACTTGAGGTTAGTTTGAAGGTAAACTTGAAAGGTTTGTGCGTTTGAGAGGATCCAAAAGATGAAAAGTTCAGACCTATACCTTTGACATTTTTTTTTTTTTATGTGGAGGACTTGTCAGTTAGGCTTTACCTGTCAGTCAAATTCGTCAAATAAAAATGCCTGTGCCTATTTAACGCATCAAGTAGCTAATGGAAATTTTTAAGGCTCTTCCCTCCCTTCGAATTAAATTAATCGATTGTCTCTTGTTCCAAGCCGCTTGGTAAAAAAAAACTCCTTTCTGTTTCCTCCAAAACAGATAACAACTTTCAGTTGGAGGGGAGGGGGTACGAATTGGGGTCACATTGGGTGTGAAATGAGAAAATGGCATTGGGGGTTGAGGCTGTTCAGTAGACCACTAAGCCCGTTCTAAATAATAAATGTAGGAGCAACGCACACCTCAGCCCATGAGTATCAAGTATAAAGCGTGTTTTACATACTGGTTTCCCGTGGGAATAACCCTCACGAAATCGTCTTTTTTTTTCTTTTTTGCCGCCCAAAAATCAAAGCATTTTTCTCTCTGGGGGTTGAGGCTGTTCAGTAGACCACTAAGCCCGTTCTAAATAATAAATGTAGGAGCAACGCACACCTCAGCCCATGAGTATCAAGGATAAAGCGTGTTTCACATACTGGTTTCCCGTGGGAATAACCCTCACGAAATTGTCTTTTTTTTTCTTTTTTGCCGCCCAAAAATCAAAGCATTTTTCTCTCTCTCTCTCTCTCTCCTTGCCGAACCGAAATTAGGAAAATGAAATTTCATGGGATGTGCTACCCTCTCTCCTTAGCCCCTCCCCTTTGGAAGCAAAAATACGTATCTAGAGGTCTGTTGATGATGTAGAGGGGGTTTCTAAATCGTTCTTGATTTTTCCAATGTCCCTCTTAGTTTGGGTCACACTATTTTCAGATGCAATTCGAACAGCATAATATATGTAATACCTATTATAAACTTTTTGCTTCAAATGCCAAGACTTGAATAAATCAAGATAGAAGTACAAAGTCCGGAACTTTTTCAGTTTCTCTTTTGTCTCTGAATTCACAGAGCCCTGAAGTAAAAGAATAAAATATAAAAAACATTGAAATTTTAAACATAAAAAAGAAGGAAAAGATCCGCTCTGTTTCCCAAAAGTTTAGCTTCGTCTTTATAAATTAATTAGCACCTGTCTGAAAAAAAAGCAAATGAGAAAAATAGAGGAAACTTTTGAATTTTTGTTCCACGCACCAAATATAAAATGGGGGCTCAAGTTATTTAACCCATACCAGCCTTTAGGTATTATGCAATGCAATACGGGACTTGTCTCATTACAGTTCTTGATTCTGTGCATACCTATTATAAACTTTTTGCTTCAAATGCCAAGACTTGAATAAATCAAGATAGAAGTACAAAGTCCGGAACTTTTTCAGTTTCTCTCTTGTCTCTGAAATCACAGAGCCCTGAAGTAAAAAAATAAAATATAAAAAACATTGAAATTTTAAACATAAAAAAGAAGGAAAAGATCCGCTCTGTTTCCCAAAAGTTTAGCTTCGTCTTTATAAATTAATTAGCACCTGTCTGAAAAAAAAAAGCAAATGAGAAAAATAGAGGAAACTTTTGAATTTTTGTTCCACGCACCAAATATAAAATGGGGGCTTAAGTTATTTAACCCATACCAGCCTTTAGGTATTATGCAATACAATACGGGACTTGTCTCATTACAGTTCTTGATTCTGTGCATGCGTGATAGTAACCTCAGGTCTGTGGGGTTTCAAAACGTTTAGTTTGTTAGCGCATAAATCGCTTGCTAAACAGGATAGAGCTGATTCAATGCCAGCCGAAGCACGGAATTTTAGCAGAGCTCTGTATGTGTTAGGTGGTGGAGAACGCTCTAGGTGTTAACCTCGGTTTGTGGGTACTTCCACTATAAAGTCTTGTATTGCTAAAAAGGTGGGAATATCTTGTTGAAATTCACAGTGAAATTTTGAGAAAACTCCTTTTAAATACCCCATGTGAACAGGCTAATTTAAGAGAGAAAAACTTATTTTAATTATGTCCTAATTTATATTTACACATTTTCTTCTATAAATGTTTAATTTTTATTTGGAAAAACTTGCTAAATTATAACTTGATTTTTTTTTCCCGGAAAAAAACTTGTTCATCGGGACCCAATTAAGAAATTTTGTTCTGGCGCGGTTTTTTGATAAAATTAGTAACTGTTGGTTCCTGTAGGAATGAACATAAAAAAGACCCCGCCAAGTCGTTCCTCCCAAAATAAATCAAGTGCCACAAAAAATAAACAAAACTCCATCCCACCCCAAAAAAGATTAGAAATCAATTTTGTACCCCGCCTTTTATTCACTTCATAATCTGTGTCCTCCTACTTCACGTAGTACCTACCTTTCTTTCCCCTCATTGCACTCCACTTTCCTCTAATATTACTTCTGCTTCACTGCATTGGCGGCGTGCCACCTACCTCTCTTTCCCCTCATTGCACTCCTCTTTCATCTAATCTCACTTCTGCTTCACTGCATTGGCGGCGTGCCACCTACCTCTCTTTCCCCTCATTGCACTCCTCTTTCATCTAATCTCACTTCTGCTTCACTGCATTGGCGGCGTGCCACCTACCTCTCTTTCCCCTCATTGCACTCCTCTTTCATCTAATCTCACTTCTGCTTCACTGCATTGGCGGCGTGCCACCTACCTCTCTTTCCCCTCATTGCACTCCTCTTTCATCTAATCTCACTTCTGCTTCACTGCATTGGCGGCGTGCCACCTACCTTGCAATGCTTTAAAAATAAATTGATGGCACGCCGCCAATGCAGTGAAGCAGAAGTAATATTAGAGAAAGAGGAGTGCAATGAGGGGAAAGAAAGGTAGGTACTACGTGAAGAAGGAGGACACAAATTATGAAGTGAATAAAAGGCGGGGTACAAAATTGATTTCTAATCTTTTTTGGGGTGGGATATAATGCATGTTTATTTTGAACAATTAAAACTCGTTCTAATTCTAAATTTCTGACTCATAATTTTGTAGAGCTTATCTGAAATTCTAAACTCTGAATAGGAAATGAAATATTTTTCTTCCACTTTAACATCAGATGATTCCTCTACCTTTCATACGTTGTTGCTGAGCGGTATCCCCTCTCTCAGCTATCTTCTCCTTCCTACTCCCTCTTTCTCCCTCGGACAAAAACTAAATAATAATTTCACGCTCCTCATTTTACTAATGAGGAAATCGAGCGAATAGAGAGAGAGAGAGAGCGCGAGAGAGGGAGGGAGACGAAAAGAGAGAAGGGAGAGAGAAAGCAGGTATTTGCGGGATCTCTTGGGCTCTCAAAACAGCCCATTATTTCATTCATTCAATTATATTCGAGCTTGGGTGGTAAATGTAAGCATTGGATATACAGAGAAGGTGAGAGTAATCTACGCTAGAGAGACTTGGGGAATTAATGATGGACAAAATAGGGTACAGAGGAGGAGGGCGGAGGGAGGGGGAAGTGAAATGAGGAAAAGGGACTGGAATGGGTATTTAGTGCAAAGTATAGGTTAAATTGATGGTTAATAGGGAGAGAGGTTATAAGTATTATTAGAGAAGAGGAGGCTTGGATAGGGAGAGGTTGTTATATTTGGAAATAATTAATACCCCTAATATCATCAATAGGCAATCGGCTGATTGTTCGCTCGAGCATATAATATCATGGACATTGAATTTCTCTGTAATTATTTATAACGAGATACTTTATTTTCGTTATATCTGGGAACTAACGTAACGCGGGAAATTTATTTTGAGTGTCATAAATTATGATGGAATTTCCCGCGCCCCTAATGTGAGGGAATTCCTCGTTCTCATTCCTCCACTGGTCCTCCGTGTATAGCTGTATAGTGAGGGCTTGTATATATATGTAAGGCATATTTTACTTATTTATCTGCTCCATCAAGTTAGTCCTTGTCAAGTCATAAAATTTAGCACGGATCATTATTTGAACGACTTTTTGTAGCAATGTCCATTTACTTTGATGTCACCCTGTTTATTTCTCATAGTCTCCCCTAACCTTACCAAGATCCTGAGCTAGCACATTGCGCCCATTTCTCACTTGGAGTATTAATTTGAATGACCCCGGATGGCAATGTAAAAAAAAGCAAGAACCACACCAAAATGCTTCTTTTGATGTACATTATTTAGTTTATGTACATTGAGTAATGTTTTTTCAAAAAATCTACCTTGTGCATACAGAGCACGAAATGCCAGGAAGGCCCGTGCAGCAAGGGTCCCATTAGAAGTGGTCCCTCAGATTGAATGTTTTCAAGTCGAATAGTGTGTCACTTCTGCTGATAACAATCGTTGATATATTTGCTGCCTTCTTTTCTTGTTCCTCATCAGCTGGAAAGAAACAATTTCTGTGAAAGCTTTTAAAAAGCAATAGGTCGAAAAATGATTATTGAGATATTGGGAAAATCCTACAATGCTGCAGCGAGCACCAAAGTTGTGACATAATAACACAAAGAAACTGCATTTATTTATTATTTATTATTTATTGTTCCTCATCAGCTGGAAAGAAACAATTTCTGTGAAAGCTTTTAAAAAGCAATAGGTCGAAAAATATCAGCAAGAAAAACATCAACAAAAATATTGTGTATCTGTTGCAGTTTTTGTACAGTGTCAAGTGTGATCTTTGTGGAATTTTCATATTGGTGTCTTTTTTTGTGGACATTTGACAACAAAGTTTGGTCAAACTAAATGAAGGATACCCATTAGGTTATTATTATTATTATTATTTTTTTAATTTAGGGTTCATATTGGTGTCTTTTTTTGTGGACATTTGACAACAAAGTTTGGTCAAACTAAATGAAGGATACCCATTAGGTTATTATTATTATTTTTTTAATTTAGGACTATACGGGCTTTTCCGCTGTTTAGGGCTATACAGGGAAAAGGCTCAAAAGGAATTAGTGCTTCTTACGACTTTACTTTTACCTACAGGTCGCTCAAATTTTGCAGACAGCTTCAAAAATTTATCATGATCAAAAGTGTCCGCGGGCTGGAGCTCGAGAAATGTACGGTTCGGCCGCCAAATCTTTAATTTCCCCTGTCTCGGCGGTCCTGGGGGTAATCCGACAGGTTAGATCTATCTCCATCCATCCTACAGTTGATTTATTATTTGACCTCGTGTCAGTTTTTCTTGAACCCTGTATACCAGAAAAACATTTTCAGGACGAATGGCGACTGCCCGGAAGTCTGAGGAGAAAATTAAAACACAATTTTAATCTCAGCAAAAGTTTATGATATGTGATAGGATGAGGAAATAAATTTCTTTTTGCCAGACCTTTGTTTGAATTTATACCACGGGAGCGAAAGTTTTCTAAAGTTGGGGATAAATAAAGAAATAAAGCTTTTGTATATCCGGGATGTGAGGATAGGAGGCTCTGGAACAAAACGTGTATGCCCCCTTTACTTCCAGAGAATGTTGAGGTCAAACATATAGAATGTAGAGGTCAATATTTTGTACATTAAGCGGGGTTGGGAACACTTTGAATGGTGTCGATAAATCACGTTTATTGTGTGGTGAAATGTGGAGAGAATAATATAGGACGGAGAGATGGTGTTAAGTATTTGTAGCTTGTAATTATAACCGTTATAAAATTTCATTAGTGCGTTTTATTTCTTCCACATCCCTATTAGTAGTTAAAGTGACTATTGCACTTAACCTTGCTTCATTACTGCATAATTATGCACAAATTTCCTTGGTTCATGAGGACTGTCGTGTGAAGCAAACCATTACAAAGTTACATGTCATTAAAAAACGATTCACATTGAATGGAAACTGGTGAAATATCTTTTACATTTTCCCAACCTTAAATATTGTATGGGGAAGTGAGTATGAAATACTTGAATGTTGTGTATCTATGTATCTTCTTTTCTTATATTCCTCTGAAGCGTTTTAGTCAGTTTGATGAAAGATGGTATTTTGTGTAAATTCTTTTTCAAACTTACAAAAATCCCATTTCAAAATTTTGTTTCCGAAAACGCAAAAGCCTACATTTGGCTTCATTCAAAAGAAGAAATAAAATACACGGAGGATTTAATAGTCGGAAAAGAAATGGAAAATGATCCTGAAATCCCTCCCGACGCCAACGGGCATAAACCTATCAAATTTACACACAATCCCCCCATATCTTTATCTTTTCTATCTGGGATAATATCCTTACAAACTACCTATATGTTTCTTTCTTTCTTTTTTCAAATTTAATAATCACCCCCCTGTTGTATGTATGTTTTCTTTGTTGTTTTCGACTTGTAAAATTGAATTATCATTTTCTCTTGTACCTAGAATGTATACACACGTGTTCTAGGTATAACCTTACAGAGTATCAGAAACGATTAATTGACGTATCAGATTTGTATAGCTTTCAAAGGAACTAAACCATGTTTGAAAACGTTCGCCGTTTTTATTCAGTTTATGGTTGCTCTACACTTTTAAAAAGTTCAGATTTCTTGTGTTGTTATGCACGTATGAAAGGGAATAGTAAATACAAGTTTTCCTTTTGCTTAGCTTCTTGCATTATAAACTTGGTTATGGTTGCATTAGAGTTGGTTTATGAGGCTAAGTTAACGTGAACATGTTTGTATAAAGTTGGGTTATTTTTCAAAGAAAATGAAATGCTGGATAAGGCTCCCGACGCCAACGGGCATAAACCTATCAAATTTACACACAATCCCCCCATATCTTTATCTTTTCTATCTGGGATAATATCCTTACAAAGTACCTATATGTTTCTTTCTTCCTTTTTCAAATTTAATAATCACCCCCCTGTTGTCTGTATGTTTTCTTTGTTGTTTTCGACTTGTAAAATTGAATTATCATTTTCTCTTAGGATAAGGCTCATATGGTTTGTGTGTTAGAAATGATGTTCATATTTTCAAAGAACAACAACGATCAATGTTTGAAAAAAGGAGAAAAACAATTGATGTTGGAAAATCGAGTCTGAAGATGTCGGTGTCAGATGAACAAAAAAAAATAGGTCGATAAAGCTCAAAATTATGATGACAGAATTTTAGGAGGGAAAAATTTACGTCGTTTTTATTGAGGTCTCCGAAGGGTCAGTGTATTTTGTTTGTGAAGACCATGAAGCTATTTGTTCTGTGGTATTGTTTGATTTATGTACTTATGTAGGCAATTTGACTCCTTTCAAGTAACACCATGTGCAAATTTGTCTTGTCAACTAAATCGTCTTACCTAGTTAGTTCCCTACATAGCTCTGACAAGATAATTACAGACGTAAACATTCGTAATTACAGTACATTCAAATCTCAAATAAATTATCTCGAACATTTGATACCAAAAGGCATAGGTAGGATTTTGTGTCAATGTGGTAGATTTTAATGAAGACAAGACGCTGGGTGAGTGAATTAGTGAATACATACCTATAAATAGTAATGAAGATTAACTACTTGGAATTATTACATTTTCTGATGTTCATCAGTGTTTTGTTGAAGTACTAAACAAATGTGGCATTTTGCAAATGTGATAGATTGTGACAGTATAAAGAACTACTTATCTACTTACCTCAAATCTTGTACTAGTAAACACTAAACCCAAACAGAGCTTCATTTGTAGCAGGGTATTTGGCATCAAAACAAAATGTGACCCGTCTCGTCTGTGCGGTACAACTTATTGTATGTTATCTACCCAAAACCGCAAAATGTCTCTTACTGTAAAGCAAACTGTAATAGAGATTATACAAACAGCTACAATGTATTGTGGCTTTGTAAATAACGATCAACTATTGATATGGTGGGAAAAATCTCTGGGGTGCTTCCAGTCCTTATAGCATTACTAGAATGTGTGTCTTCAGCATTACCTGATCAAATATCGTCATAGATCAATAAGATATTGATTTTATTTAGTTTACTAACCTGTCTAGGTTTGTGTTTTCCAAGTATAACTATATTTAAGGAGCTTCCTCGCCATATATCATACTCACAGTTCAGATAAATCTGGAATAGAATAGAGCAGTAGATAAATAATGTACAATTTATGTTAATGTAAAGGAGGAAGTATAAATTGTGTGTACAATTGTACATGCAATACATTTTGCGTTATGGTTTTCAACAATGAAATTTCAACATCCCATCAGTGGTCTTGAATGTTTTCAAGTCGAATAGTGTGTCACTTCTGCTGATAACAATCGTTGATATATTTGCTGCCTTCTTTTCTTGTTCCTCATCAATATTTGTAAAGCTATAGCCAAGGGCAACATATTCAAATTAAAATTTGTCGATTAGTTCAGGGTTTATGTTCAGTAGGCCAGGAAAAACCCTACTCGATAAAAGAAACAAGTTTTTTCTACGAACAATTTAAATATTAACCTATAAGGTAATTGGAACAAAAAATGGTAATTTGTGAACTCAATTGCAGGGAATTTTGCCGTTGTTAATTAGAGGATTATGTATCGTAGGTGCAATGGTGCATGCTACTTCTTTGGTACCTCAGTACCCAACTAATTTATAATGAATCATACAGTAAATTTGCTATAATAGAAATGAGTTCCTCACTAAATAGGTATCGTAGGTGCAATGGTGCATGCTACTTCTTTGGTACCTCAGTACCCAACTAATTTATAATGAATCATACAGTAAATTTGCTATAATGGAAATGAGTTCCTCACTAAATACATAATACTAACAGGAAGGTCAAGTTTGCAATCTTCTTTGATTCTAAAATGAAGTCACCTCTCATTATTAGGATTTCCATTTTTCTTGCCTCAGTTTTCGTAGTTTTCTTCCAATTTCCCATAACGTAACGTACCTCTTTACCAAATTAAGGGGAACCACATAAAGGAATGAATATTTCAAAAGCACTTAATGAACTGCTGATGTGGCATAGAACAAACTACACACATGATCAATAGAGCGTATAAATTTGAGGCAGTGAGGTACATAACTCTCAATAGGTTTTCCCATTCTTCCTGCCCTTTCCTCTTTCCTGTATAATTACACATAGGAACCTTAGTGAGAATTGAGAGAGGACTTGCTTTTCATTCCAACCATATCGAGAGTACACGGTCCTATCTAGAAAATAGATATGTCAAGTGAGGTGGGGATGTTTGAATTCTCTTCCTCATGCAGCTATTTCCTATTTTAAAGGGGGCCTTACGAATTTGTGTAATGTAAGGTTATTGAAGAGGTTTTCCTTTCATGTTGATGGACGAAGAGGTACCATGATTATTCACTACAAGACATTCCACTATTGTCTCTTTGTGTATTTCCCTTGTGTCCTTATAGCATTACTAGAATGTGTGTCTTCAGCATTACCTGATCAAATATCGTCATAGATCAATAAGATATTGATTTTATTTAGTTAACTAACCTGTCTAGGTTTGTGTTTTCCAAGTATAACTATATTTAAGGTTCAGATTTGAATGGGTCGAGCTCTTCTATCTCTCTCACGTTTCACGTTCTCTCTCTTACCCTTGCACCCATATTAAACACGTAATCCTTGAGTAGGTATCTACTCCATGAGTAATAGAAAATATTTCACCTATCCCGTTGTACGGTAAACCCAACCCTTATCTCTCAGGCCAAATTGAAATTTTATTGACACACGAAACACGAAGAATCTACGCGAGCGATTTTAACGAGTTTAGTCTTGATTTATATTGAATAGAAAGGTAAAAGAAGATCTAAAAATGTGAACTTTTCAACCCAGTCACGTAATCGTAGGTCGATAAAGCTCAAAATTATGATGACAGAATTTTAGGAGGGAAAAATTTACGTCGTTTTTATTGAGGTCTCCGAAGGGTATTAAACGAATAGAAAGGCCGGGGTTCAAGCTTCTTTTGACACTAAGAATCTAATGATACTGGTCTGATTTTGTAGGGACTTTGAATTTCTCAAGCACTTATTTATGGAGATTTTCAAATTCTATGTTCATGCTATGCTCGACCTTAACCTCAGACAAATATTTTCTCCTCGAATACTTCGGTATTCTTTTAAAAGTTATTACATGAGAGCATGATATTTCAGTGTGTTGACCAACACCAAGATTACATCTGATCACTAGGATTACTTTCAGTGTCCACCGTAAAAGGACGAGAAGAGAAGAGAGAGAAAAAGTTGAAAGACTTTACTGTAGAAATCCCCCCTCTCCCTCTTTCCTCCTTGACACTAAGAATCTAATGATACTGGTCTGATTTTGTAGGGACTTTGAATTTCTCAAGCACTTATTTATGGAGATTTTCAAATTCTAAATGTTCATGCTATGCTCGACCTTAACCTCAGACAAATATTTTCTCCTCGAATACTTCGGTATTCTTTTAAAAAGTTATTACATGAGAGCATGATATTTGAGTGTGTTGACCAACACCAAGATTACATCTGATCACTAGGATTACTTTCAGTGTCCACCGTAAAAAGACGAGAAGAGAAGAGAGAGAAAAAGTTGAAAGACTTTACTGTAGGAATCCCCTCTCTCCCTCTTTCCTCCCAATGTCCATCCTTATCTGGGTAAAAGTTTGCTCGCGTTTGAACAAAAGTTAATTACTTTTGTACCGTGGCCAGATTACAAATTTCCCGAGCTCAAGTTCAAAAATATATATTGTCCTCTGAAGGTGAAGATTCCCAATTTTAAGTTGGATAAGGCATGTGTCGTATTTTGTCCTTTTCGAAAACTATTTTTGCTCAAGAACAAACTTTCCCTACTTCCATGTGCCCACAAACTTGCGGTTTGAACTGTTCCTTAAGATTCCTTTCAAGTTTTCCAACTACAATATCTTCTTACATCTTTCTTCCATATGGTAAAAGTTTGCTCGCGTTTGAACAAAAGTTAATTACTTTTGTACCGTGGCCAGATTACAAATTTCCCGAGCAATAATAATAATAATAATAATCATTGTCGGGAGGAACACTTCAATTATGAAAATTCCCATCTACCTGATCCCCCGCCTCAGATACTACTGGTCTGTCCCATACCACAGAACCTTCCACCTACCTTTTTCTAAAAGTTTATTCATGCGACTTGAAGATTTGAATAATAATTTCCTTTATAGTTCTCTGAAGGTGGAAACGATGAGAATAGGAAAAAGGTTTGTAAAGAAGGGATAGGCAAACATTGCAATGCCTTTGATTTGATCAATTAGAAAACCTGAAAAGAATTCGTGGAGCTAGAAAACGAATTTTACCTTTTTCTAAAAGTTTATTCATGCGACTTGAAGATTTGAATAATAATTTCCTTTATAGTTCTCTGAAGGTGGAAACGATGAGAATGGGAAAAAGGTTTGTGGTATTGGGTAAGAAGGGATAGGCAAACATTGCAATGCCTTTGATTTGATCAATTAGAAAACCTGAAAATAATTCGTGGAGCTAGAAAACGAATTCAGAGAAATAGTGCCTTTGAGTGAATTGAAAATCCCAGGAGATAGATTACCATGTACTTGTGTTATGTACTCGAAGATAAACTTCTCAACTATTTTAATAAGAGCTTAACGAAAGTAAAAATTCCGAGCTCAATATTTTTTGTTCATCAGAATCACGAGTGGGATTTGGTATCAGCAAAAATTAACTTAACTTCTCGTAGAATTTCTTTGAGGTTCGAATGCTTGAAATACATTAACAGCTTAACACTCTAATACTTACTTGGTTGTGTAATCTTTTCTTACAAGTTTTTCTATTTTCTAATCAGATGTACCGGGAATGAGTGTGTACCCATGAAGTTTACTTCTTAATAATTTTTGCTTGAAATACATTAACAGCTTAACACTCTAATACTTACTTGGTTGTGTAATCTTTTCTTACAAGTTTTTCTATTTTCTAATCAGATATACCGGGAATGAGTGTGTACCCATGAAGTTTACTTGAACTTTGAAAAATTCCTTCAGAACTTCCCTTGATAATAATTTGTTCTCAGAAGTGTTTCATGGTTTTCCTTGCACGAGGCACTTGAATCAGAAGATATAGATTACCTAGAATGTATACACACGTGTTCTAGGTATAACCTTACAGAGTATCAGAAACGATTAATTGACGTATCAGATTTGTATAGCTTTCTAAGGAACTAAACCATGTTTGAAAACGTTCGCCGTTTTTATTCAGTTTATGGTTGCATTCTAAATAATAAATGTAGGAGCAACGCACACCTCAGCCCATGAGTATCAAGGATAAAGCGTGTTTCACATACTGGTTTCCCGTGGGAATAACCCTCACGAAATTGTCTTTTTTTTTCTTTTTTGCCGCCCAAAAATCAAAGCATTTTTCTCTCTCTCTCTCTCTCTCCTTGCCGAACCGAAATTAGGAAAATGAAATTTCATGGGATGTGCTACCCTCTCTCCTTAGCCCCTCCCCTTTGGAAGCAAAAATACGTATCTAGAGGTCTGTTGATGATGTAGAGGGGGTTTCTAAATCGTTCTTGATTTTTCCAATGTCCCTCTTAGTTTGGGTCACACTATTTTCAGATGCAATTCGAACAGCATAATATATGTAATACCTATTATAAACTTTTTGCTTCAAATGCCAAGACTTGAATAAATCAAGATAGAAGTACAAAGTCCGGAACTTTTTCAGTTTCTCTCTTGTCTCTGAATTCACAGAGCCCTGAAGTAAAAGAATAAAATATAAAAAACATTGAAATTTTAAACATAAAAAAGAAGGAAAAGATCCGCTCTGTTTCCCAAAAGTTTAGCTTCGTCTTTATAAATTAATTAGCACCTGTCTGAAAAAAAAAAGCAAATGAGAAAAATAGAGGAAACTTTTGAATTTTTGTTCCACGCACCAAATATAAAATGGGGGCTTAAGTTATTTAACCCATACCAGCCTTTAGGTATTATGCAATACAATACGGGACTTGTCTCATTACAGTTCTTGATTCTGTGCATGCGTGATAGTAACCTCAGGTCTGTGGGGTTTCAAAACGTTTAGTTTGTTAGCGCATAAATCGCTTGCTAAACAGGATAGAGCTGATTCAATGCCAGCCGAAGCACGGAATTTTAGCAGAGCTCTGTATGTGTTAGGTGGTGGAGAACGCTCTAGGTGTTAACCTCGGTTTGTGGGTACTTCCACTATAAAGTCTTGTATTGCTAAAAAGGTGGGAATATCTTGTTCAAATTCACAGTGAAATTTTGAGAAAACTCCTTTTAAATACCCCATGTGAACAAGCTAATTTAAGAGAGAAAAACTTATTTTAATTATGTCCTAATTTATATTTACACATTTTCTTCTATAAATGTTTAATTTTTATTTGGAAAAACTTGCTAAATTATAACTTGAATTTTTTTCCGGAAAGAAACTTGTTCATCGGGACTTAATTAAGAAATTTTGTTCTGGCGCGGTTTTTTGATAAAATTAGTAACTGTTGGTTCCTGTAGGAATGAATTTAAAATATAAATATCTCAATTAGATTTCGTATTGAATTAGAATCTCACAACTTTCGCAGTAAATGATAATATTCTATATTACATAGAACATGTAAAAATGCTCAACTTATGATCTCTAATGAGCATAGAAAGTTCAAACCTCTATCGATACCAGGCAAACAGGAAACTTCATATTTCTTTCAGAACTTTTTTTTCCAAAGGAAGTTTCCACCTTATGAATTTCACTACGGGGAAAAACGAGCCTAACTCCCCAGCCGAGCATTAAAAGCTACGTGAGGCTTCTGCTGTTAATAAATACCATGTCATCCTATATCCTATAAGATGACATGGTAAGGCTAAAAACAGAGTAAAGAGCATATAGATTTTTGCTCTCAGATCTATGCTGCTTGAATTCGTCACTTCCCTTTATCTGCTTGATGCTCTGTGCGCTATGCTCTTTTAGTGTAACTTTAAGAAGTTAAATAGTCATCAGGTGTGATTAGAGAAAGAAGAGAATCGATGTCTTATATTCTGTATTCATTCTGGGGAAATGATAGCAATACCAAGAATATGTGTTGGAATATGTTACATATTTTACAAGAACCAGAGGCAGATAAGTACATTTCGTGTGCAGATTATGTATTGCCTACCTACCTAGTCAAACTACATGAATAGCAGTAAAATTCCAATTGGAAAGTCTTCTGCGTACTATTTCTAGTTTAAATGTTCATCTCTTCTAACACAATTTATAACCATAAAAAATTTCAATATTTTAACCCAAGTGTGTCCGGCAAAATTTGATCCTTTTTCTTTTTTCCGTGTAGATATATATACTTGAAGACTTGAACAAAAGGTAGTAACGTTCTCTATCAGATAAGATTACATCCTTACACTTAGGTACACGTAAATAAGTGTGGAGACATTTGTAACCTTGAACAAAAGGTAGTAACGTTCTCTATCAGATAAGATTACATCCTTACACTTAGGTACACGTAAATAAGTGTGGAGACATTTGTAACTAACTAATCAGGATTCGTGGTTAGTTCTATAGTGTACGAAATAAGTACAGCTATAGTCAGCTAAATAAAACCAATAGGTGGGAAAGACACTCAAATGTATGGGGGTTTTCCAACACCTTAGGTTCCTAACTGTATTAACGTTGCTCAAAGACCTGTTTGAACAACAGGTTAACTCTCAGACTGGCTTTTATATCGCTTAACTTTTCACATCCACCAGACCATTAATTTTTCTTCCATAAAAAGGAGCAAAAACATTTCTATAATATCGCTTTAATTTGTTTTATGGCGCATAGGATTTTTATGGAGGATTTCTGTTATTCTTCTACAGTTCTATTATTTTGTTGGGAGCCTTTGTTCGGACCTTGAGAGGAAATAAAAATTCACAAAGGAATAAAAACATGTCTCTCTTGAACATTGTGGTAGAAACTTGACAGTATTACGAGAGGATTTGTATGAATGCCGTGAAACCTAGTGAGTATGCAATGTGCAAGGATAATTTATTTATGGTGGAGATGTCGCATTCACCACGCGTTGAACAAGATGAGAGCTAAGTGTGTGTGTGTGTGTGTTTTTTTTAAATTAACCTTCAAGAGGAAATCTAAGTCCTGGGGTTTTTCAGTCTAATGATCTCAGTTCTGAGAAACATCATATCAACAGTTTCCACTCCTGTCAAGGAGATATAAATCCTTCCAATGTGTCTAACCAGAGTTATCTTTGCCGAGAACCATTTTTCTTTACTTTTCCTACATAAAGAAAAGTAAGTTGAATGTTTGAAGTTTCCACATTATTTCCAACTCTCGAACCTGTGCTTTGGCAATGAAAAACGTTTGTTATAAATAAATAGTGTACTACTTGTAGTATTATTCAGACTTTACCCTAACACACTTTGTAATAAAGGTACAGCATAGAGTGGTCCATGGAAAATTTTCATATGCAGTATGAAAATAGTCTAATGACTGATTGCATACAAACGCTTTTCTCTTTCTTTACGTGTGTTTTTTTCTGTTTTTCTTTTCGTAATGCATGTTTATTTTGAACAATTAAAACTCGTTCTAATTCTAAATTTCTGACTCATAATTTTGTAGAGCTTATCTGAAATTCTAAACTCTGAATAGGAAATGAAATATTTTTCTTCCACTTTAACATCAGATGATTCCTCTACCTTTCATACGTTGTTGCTGAGCGGTATCCCCTCTCTCAGCTATCTTCTCCTTCCTACTCCCTCTTTCTCCCTCGGACAAAAACTAAATAATAATTTCACGCTCCTCATTTTACTAATGAGGAAATCGAGCGAATAGAGCTTTCATACGTTGTTGCTGAGCGGTATCCCCTCTCTCAGCTATCTTCTCCTTCCTACTCCCTCTTTCTCCCTCGGACAAAAACTAAATCATAATTTCACGCTCCTCATTTTACTAATGAGGAAATCGAGCGAAGAGAGAGAGAGCGCGAGAGAGGGAGGGAGACGAAAAGAGAGAAGGGAGAGAGAAAGCAGGTATTTGCGGGATCTCTTGGGCTCTCAAAACAGCCCATTATTTCATTCATTCAATTATATTCGAGCTTGGGTGGTAAATGTAAGCATTGGATATACAGAGAAGGTGAGAGTAATCTACGCTAGAGAGACTTGGGGAATTAATGATGGACAAAATAGGGTACAGAGCATTGGATATACAGAGAAGGTGAGAGTAATCTACGCTAGAGAGACTTGGGGAATTAATGATGGACAAAATAGGGTACAGAGGAGGAGGGCGGAGGGAGGGGGAAGTGAAATGAGGAAAAGGGACTGGAATGGGTATTTAGTGCAAAGTATAGGTTAAATTGATGGTTAATAGGGAGAGAGGTTATAAGTATTATTAGAGAAGAGGAGGCTTGGATAGGGAGAGGTTGTTATATTTGGAAATAATTAATACCCCTAATATCATCAATAGGCAATCGGCTGATTGTTCGCTCGAGCATATAATATCATGGACATCAGATTTTTTACATAAAGCTAAATCAAAATTTTGAAGGTGTGCCTTCAAAATCAAGCCCCCCCAAAAATTTAGGCAAGAACCGCCTATGCTAATATCATCAATAGGCAATCGGCTGATTGTTCGCTCGAGCATATAATATCATGGACATTGAATTTCTCTGTAATTATTTATAACGAGATACTTTATTTTCGTTATATCTGGGAACTAACGTAACGCGGGAAATTTATTTTGAGTGTCATAAATTATGATGGAATTTCCCGCGCCCCTAATGTGAGGGAATTCCTCGTTCTCATTCCTCCACTGGTCCTCCGTGTATAGCTGTATAGTGAGGGCTTGTATATGTAAGGCATATTTTACTTATTAATCTGCTCCATCAAGTTCGAGTCCTTGTCAAGTCATAAAATTTAGCACAGATCATTATTTGAACGACTTTTTGTAGCAATGTCCATTTACTTTGATGTCACCCTGTTTATTTCTCATAGTCTCCCCTAACCTTACCAAGATCCTGAGCTAGCACATTGCGCCCATTTTTCACATGGAGTATTAATTTGAATGACCCCGAGGGGTCCATAACAGTTTATCAAGCCCTGGATTGTTCCCTTGTTCTTCTTTTTTCTAATCTCAAGTGCTTCTGATAACTTTTTTCTACTGCTTTTTTCTTGAGCTTAAGTACTTCGGATTTAGATATAGAAGATATAAGGGAACCCCTACCCTGCGAAACTTTAACAATATTTTTTATTGTCTCTTTAAATTGCCCGAAGAAAAAGTTTTTACTCGTAGCTGATACCTGGTTCTTTTTATCTTGTGTTTCCCGTATCTAATTTCCCTTTAAATTGCCCGAAGAAAAAGTTTTTACTCGTAGCTGATACCTGGTTCTTTTTATCTTGTGTTTCCCGTATCTAATTTCCTTTTTTTAGTCTAATTGCTTTGGAATAATAGAGCAAGGAATATGGCACTAGTTCTGCACAGCTAGGAATATTGCATTTGAAAACTTCACCAAAGTTAATGCAAATAAAATCTGTTTTTATGGCACGAACGTCCTGGTTTATCAGTGCGAAAGTTCCTGAACTAACAAATTCCATCAACACTCTCCGCCATTAATGTCAAAGATTTGCCGAACTAGTGGATGTGACAAGTACTCATTTTCACTTCAGATATTGAAATAATTGATGCATATATCAAGTTCCCTTATTGGTGAATTCAAGGTCTTTGTTTTTTTTTACCTATTTCACATATTGATCCAAAATCTAAAACGGTTTTGATTTTCTCCTTCCCTCTGCTGCCCCTGGTGTGTGTGGGCTGGAAACAAATAACTTGCTCTGAAATGTCAAGTATTCATTTGTCCTCCATACACAAATTTTTCATGTCTTCCTGGAAATATTCCGCATAAACGGATAAGGTTCAAAATGTATGGGAATATGATACGTAGAGAAAAAACATTTTTTTCTCCATACACAAATTTTTCATGTCTTCCTGGAAATATTCCGCATAAACGGATAAGGTTCAAAATGTATGGGAATATGATACGTAGAGAAACATTTTTTTCCGTCTTTCTTTCTTTCTAGAATCTAGACTCACGTTGAAAAATATTTCTCAGAAAGTTGTAAGTTAGGCAGCAACAGGGTGATGTAGGGGAAAAGAGGACTCCAGGTACACTTACCTGTTGGAGAAACAGCGGCCCTTGACTTACTTTTCCTTTGAGATTTGTCACCTCTCATCTCAAGAGGAAACATTTGCTCTTTTGATGTGTCTTGAAATTTAGCCCAGGAGAAACACTTGGAATTTTTTTCATCCATTGACATATTTATTTTGCACGGAGCTGGTGAGTTGGTTCATGTTCGAATGTCTGAAATCAATACTCGGTTTCCAGCTCAATAACTCAAGTGACCAAGGGATTCTAATTCTATTTTTGACGAGTGAACTTTTGTTCCTTTGTGTGTGAAAGAAGACATCAGTTTTCAGTCCGATAGCCGTTAAGTGCCCGGTTGTTGTTGTTGTGATCAATTACATAGTTGAAGGTTTTTGGTTTGTCTTATTTAGTTATTTGTTTCCAGTAGTCTTTTTCGACAATAAAACTTAAGCTTATCTGCTGAATACTATGCACTTTTTCACGACTAGGGAATGAATGTTTTTTAAACGGAAATTTGATAAGCACTTTACCCCAGCAAAAAAACTCTTGAAATTATTTTTCAACTCGTACTCATACGAATTGTTTGTTTTTCCTGTTTTTCATGAAAAAGTTATGTTGTTCTGCTGTTATTTTATCTGGGAATAAAATTTTTCTGTGCTTTTTTTTATAATGTGCCTGATTTATTATTCTTGTATAGTTTTTTTCTTCCATGTAGCTTGTAGCCATGGAGCTTGGTAATTGTTTTTGTAATACAAATACTTCCGATGAAGGGATGTCCTCAAATCCGTTTCCTCAGAAAGAGGATCGTTTATTATAACCGCTTTCCACACTTTCCAGCGATAACGATAATTGCATTTCTCGGAAGCAGATTGATAGAGAAGAGGTTTCATAGAGAGAGAGAACTGTAACAACGGTGGTCTTATCGTCCCGAAATCGAAGAGAGAAGGAGTTGTTTTGCTGTTATTTTATCTGGGAATAAAATTTTTCTGTGCTTTTTTTTATAATGTGCCTGATTTATTATTCTTGTATAGTTTTTTCCTCCATGTAGCTTGTAGCCATGGAGCTTGGTAATTGTTTTTGTAATACAAATACTTCCGATGAAGGGATATCCTCAAATCCGTTTCCTCAGAAAGAGGATCGTTTATACCGCTTTCCACACTTTCCAGCGATAACGATAATTGCATTTCTGGGAAGCAGATTGATAGAGAAGAGAGGTTTCATAGAGGGAACTGTAACAACGGGTCTTATCGTCCCGAAATCGAAGAGAAAAGGAAGACTGGATAGGAGAGATCCAGCCGTTCCGAAAACGACCTTTATCTGTTTAGGGTGAAAATTCCTTGGGTAGGAATCGAACCCGTGACCTAGCGTTTACAAGGCATTCACCCTATCTTCTGAGCTGTCATGTTTAGTATTTTATATGGAGGAAAGACGTATAGTGGTTCGCCGCACCAAGTCTAGTTGAAGAACTTTACCCAAAGTTTTCCAAGCCTAGGCATAGGCACAAGATAATTCAAAGTAAATATGAGCCCGCGTAAGAACATAGAGTCCTTAGGCGCTGCTCACTGAGCAAATATTCCTATACAGGGGTGTAGGGTGACTTGGGGTAATTTTGAGGCAGGAGTGATTGTGGGACACATACTTTTATTCTTCCTTAAATACATGCTACAAGAAAAAAGATTTTTTTTTTTTTATGAGGAATCCTGGACAGTTCCTTTTAAAATCCTTACAATGAAGAATTTCATAGACTACAATTTCTCCATAGAGAAGTATCATTTGTTGCATAGAATATTCCTCGCCTCATACCTTCTTATTCGCCAGCGGGAGAACACCTGAACCCTTTCTTAATAAGAAATAGGCTCTCCCTCTTCCTCCTTCTCATTTGTGTACGGCTCTCTGACTTTTAATAACGAATAATTTAGATTTCACACTAGCGCTAGCGGTGGGAGGAGGAGAAAGCATACTGAGAGCGGTAGTAGGTGAATAAACTGAAGGGGAGAATAATATTTAGCTTTTGCCTCGTTTGGTATGATACCCTTTTCACTCTTTCTCCCCTCCTCTCTCTCTCCCCCCCCCTCCCTCCTTTTTTTCTCTCTATCCTCCTTCTCATTTGTGTACGGCTCTCTGACTTTTAATAACGAATAATTTAGATTTCACACTAGCGCTAGCGGTGGGAGGAGGAGAATAATATTTAGCTTTTGCCTCGTTTGGTATGATATGATACCCTTTTCACTCTTTTTCCCCTCCTCTCTCTCTCTCTCTCTCTCTCTCCCCTCCCTCCTTTCTTTCTCTCTTTAGCTGTTTCTCTGTCACTGATTCTCGTTCTCTGTTAATAAGTGCAAAGCAAGAAAAATCAAAGGAGAGAAAGAAAGAAAACAAAATGCTCATAAAATGAAAATTGAAAAGCAGAAAACTCATATAAAACCCCACGTACCTTACCTAACCTTACCTTTGAGTAAAAAAAAAAAAATCACCTCCCTCTCTCCCTCCTTTCCTTTACCTATTTGTCGGGTTCTTTTCTCTGGGTTTCAGAGTTTTTTCTCTCGTTTACTCCCCCTTCTTTCTCTCCTTCTCTTGTGTCCCTCTTTTACTCCTTTCCCTCACGTCCTTTCTGCAAGTTCCCATGTTCATTTCGACTTTTTACCTGCTTTCCTTCCATCCATGTCTTCTCCATCTTTCCAATCTCTCTCATCCATCCTTTCTTTTCCTGTCTGATCAGAGATGTTTGATGTCGCAGGCCTCTGAGAAACATATCACACCCTTCCTAGAAAGCACAAACTCACCAGGTGGAAACTTTTTTACGACCATTAAAGAAATTAAATTTCCCGAGGATTTTCTTCTCGCCTGGATGATTTGGTTTCATATAAATTTATTGCAATGGAATTCCATCAAGAGGATGCCAATTGAAATTGTTTCCTGTCAGAAGAAAAAAAAAGTGGAAGACATTTTTTTAAACTTTTTTTTACGTCTTTGAATTCAAAGTTGGAATGTCCCGTGTAAAAGAAAGTTGGATGAAGGTGACAGAGAATTCTTCTTTTTTTTTTTCAGAGCAATACTTCACACTTTTAGAGTTCTCCTTAAAGTTCACCATCAGTGGAAAAAAGACTTTGTATTTTATTGTTGTCAATATAGCTAAGGTACAAAAAATAATATGTAACGGCATGAGTTAGTATGTCCGATGAAAATGTAACTAATATTCCATTCCGCACGTTTCTAGTTTTTAACCATTTTGTTCTTTCTTTATTTTTCCAGGTAAGTGGTGCAAGATTTCATTATTTTGAGTTAGTATATCAAGGTGTGGTAAGTCCATCCATGTTTTTATCGTAATTAAAACACACGTAATAACGTAATAATAACTATGTATTACGTACAAATTCACATTTTATTTCAACCTCACTAAAACTAAATTTACGAATGAAAACTTAACAAACGTATCTTCATAAATTCATCTGACTTAACCATGTTGGTTACAAGTTACTTACGTACAATTTATACACATTCGAGCATACTCATTCTGCCGAAAGAGAAAAGTTTACCATTCTGGAATAATAAGTATGTTAATACTAAAAGTATATGTAGAAAGAATAATACTAAGAATAACTATGTTACTACTAAGTATGATGCTATGTGAAAGTATGAACTAAATATTTCACATAGATAGGTCGATAATGCATTATAAGGTGCTTTGAGCATAACCAGACTGCATTATAAATCATCCTACTGACAGTCTGATGAAGCTCAAGTATGATGCTATGTGAAAGTATGAACTAAATATTTCACATAGATAGGTCGATAATGCATTATAAGGTGCTTTGAGCATAACCAGACAGCAGACTGCATTATAAATCATCCTACTGACAGTCTGATGAAGCTTGAAGCATAAAAACTCTCGTATATGAATGGGAATTATTACAATTCCTCCCTCTCCTCTGGCGAAAAACCTTTTTGTTGCTGAAAAGGTTGAAAATTTTCCTGACAGATCTCTTCTGTTCTTAATTCGACGGGTTACTTATCCGTCTGGAAACGGTCTGCATATCGAAGCTTAATATTAGAAAACGTTTGTTAGGTAGAGCGTCGACACGAAATCAATCCACAATTCAACATTTCCTGATACACGTTCACATGAACCAAGCAACCTGTTGTGGCTCTCTCAGTTCTTGGAAAAAATGTTCCTCTGGGAAATTAAATTTGTCACAAATCTTAAAAGGTTTTTTCCCCCATTTTTATAATATTTTTTTACTTTTTCTTCTTAGAATTCCGAATATTGTAGAATCTTTTGAGCAAGGCAAAAAGTATTGTCAGACTCCGTCAGAATTGTGTTTTTGACAGTATGAATCGAAAATAAATTTAATTCGAATACCGAAGTCAAAGCCACCCGGTAAGATAAAATTGAATAGACCTTGAATAGATTGGAACCTCATGCTGTCTACGGATAATAATAAAAATGAATGAATATTGGAACAAAATGTCTCAGAAACGTTCTTTTCTTCATACTTGAAAAATCTTTATTCAATATTGAGTACAACACAATTGATCCTAATGTATTTCATGTGATATTCTGAGTGGAATTCAATTTTGCGATGCCAATAACCAATCTCAAAGTGGAGTGAAACACACAGAACGTAACTTGAGATTTTCTTCACGATATGCAACACACTCTGTTTGTATAGTGAAATAATCTGATCCGGATATATGATACTTGAGTAACTAGAAAGCTTATAACTTGTCTTTTAGCATATTGACAAGTTCTTGTACAATAGATAAGAAGGTGGATTACATTCTCATACAGGTATCAACAGAGATGATAAAAACAGATACCTATGCTAATGCTTTTGCACACAAGGGTTGGATAATGGAAAATATTTGAGGTACGTACTTACGAGTATTGATTATTTTCCAATTTATTTCATTTTGAAGTAAAATTAATATACAGTAAAGGATACACGGTGCCTTATTTCATGTTAAATTTAAGGTCCAGAGCAAATTTGTTGTTGATATTTTTTGTAAAAGTACCATCTCCTATTCCTAGAAGACCTTGTCAATTTCAATTGACTTGAAAATAGAGTCAACTGATGTTTGTAATACTCTGGATTAAACCAAACCTTGCCCAGACTCCCCTGATAGCTGAGAGAGCTTTTATTATACAAACAAGCACCGCTACTAACCACAGCCATAGCGGACATTTTGTCTACTAGCAGTCCATCAAACCCGTGAAACCCTTTAATTAGTCTTCTGGGAACAGTGAGAAAAGAGTAAAATAAATAGAAAAAGTGCTTACATTAAAGGAGAGAAAAAAAGAACCAGAACAGCTATTCATTATTCTAAGAAACTTAGAGGAAGAAATAAAGGAAACACAGGAAAGGAACAAGAATTATAAGAATGCAGAAGAGGGACAAAAGAAATGGAGGAGACAGGAAAAAAGAAAAGTACTGCTAGTACAGAAATTTTCGAGCAAAGATGTTGTTGGTTGGTGGTTACTGCAGTTTTTTTAATGACATAAATTATTATTATTATAGTGTACAAATGCACAAGGAGGCTACCAAAGCCAAGTAATTTATATCTGAGAGCTTTTCTGAGGAAGAACACCGAGGTTTTTACTGCACTCTACGGAAGTGTGAAATGGGAGCGCTCGCGAGAAAGAGTGCTAGTGAAGAAATAAACAAATGAAGTGGTGGTGTTCAGAATGTCTTCATTTCATTTAAGTTTATTACATTGCACATATTTTTCATTAATTATTTCTTTTTCTTTTCATTAAGAGTCCTTACTGTCATGAAGAAAAGCAGTACATGGACAAAGGCATCGGTTGCTATATGTTCAAGATAAATAAACAGCTCCATTAAATTTATTTTACCTGCCTTGAAAGCTCAGTGGTCATATGCTCCACTGATCAAGAGGTCGTGGATTCAAACCCCAACTAAGACAATGGGGAATTTTAAGAAATTGCCCACAAAGTAGTTGCTTTTACTGCTGGCTAAATAGTCCTTTGTCTTCATTTCGTACTATACATAAGTACATACATACTACATGTTATATTTTTTAGAGCTTCCTTTATCTTCTGATGTTTTGAACAATTGACGGTGTGCACTATAGCTCTACAGTTTTGTAGATATATCCGACATAAAGTGTTGAGACCAAGATTGCCTGAATGTCTGAGTACCCCGTCTGGCTGAAGAAACAAAGGCGAAAGAAAAATCTGCTTCATTAGCAAAAGTGTCAGACGCCCGAGTTTGAAAAATTTCTCCCCATCAAATTGTGAAAAGCTCATCTCATGAAATGCTGAATGTTGGGCAGAAAACGTTTTCATATTCAACTCAGGGAGTCAGGCAACCGGACCTTGGAGCCCATTAATAATTTTGAATGCCTGGGACTCCGTCCCAATCCAAAGGGAAAATGAGACATGGGTTCTTGTATTCCAAAAGAATATAAAGATCATCATCTCATATATCTCATCATATGTACGAGTTCAAGTCAAAACTTTATTCTGAAAATCTTCAGCTCAGTTTCCATACCTTTTTGTCCTGAAATTCTTCAAATTGTGCAGACGGCAGACGGTGATGGTTTGTTTTCCTTTTCCGTAAGAGAAAGAAAATACCGTGCATACAGGAATAAAAATTCTTTTAATTGGAACATTCTCACTTCACTTGGAAAATAAAACTTTACATTTTAAAGAGGAAAAGTTAGCATAGCTTGGAGATAGTTTTAAAACGTACCTACTACATTTGACATACAGGTACCTGGTACCCACGTCATATACATTTTATACATGTAGCAACACACATAAATCATACATCCTGGTAACATATCACAGGAAACGTCAGTTCACATAGAGCTCCCAGGTATGTTTGATATGACTTTGTTATGGAAATCGGATGTGCATTTACATCGTCATTCCGAAACTAAAACGCTTTCCAATGTTTGGACTTGGGAAATATTTACATAGATGGCATGGATACCGCGCGCACTTTTGTACATTTATTACAGGAAGAATTATACGTGCAGTAAACTGATGGACTATAAGAATGAAACAAACTAGAAATTGCCCACAAAGTAGTTGCTTTTACTGCTGGCTAAATAGTCCTTTGTCTTCATTTCGTACTATACATAAGTACATACATACTAAATGTTATATTTTTTAGAGCTTCCTTTATCTCCTGATGTTTTGAACAATTGACCGTGTGCACTATAGCTCTACAGTTTTGTAGATATATCCGACATAAAGTGTTGAGACCAAGATTGCCTGAATGTCTGAGTACCTCGTCTGACTGAAGAAACAAAGGCGAAAGAAAAATCTGCTTCATTAGCAAAAGTGTCAGACGCCCGAGTTTGAAATATTTCTCCCCATCAAATTGTGAAAAGCTCATCTCATGTAATGCTGAATGTTGGGCAGAAAACGTTTTCATATTCAACGCAGGGAGTCAGGCAACCGGACCTTGGAGCCCATTAATAATTTTGAATGCCTGGGACTCCGTCCCAATCCGAAGGGAAAGTGAGACATGGGTTCTTGTATTTCAAAAGAATATAAAGATCATCATCTCATACCTATATCTCATGTACGAGTTCAAGTCAAAACTTCATTCTGAATATCTTCAGCTCAGTTTCCATACCTTTTTGTCCTGAAATTCTTCAAATTGTGCAGACGGCAGACGGTGATGGTTTGTTTTCCTTTTCCGTAAGAGAAAGAAAATACCGTGCATACAGGAATAAAAATTCTTTTAATTGGAACATTCTCACTTCACTTGGAAAATAAAACTTTACATTTTAAAGAGGAAAAGTAAGCATAGCTTGGAGATAGTTTTAAAACGTACCTACTACATTTGACATACAGGTACGTGGATTTATATACATTTCATACATGTAGCAACACACATAAATCATACATCCTGGTAACATATCACAGGAAACGTCAGCTCACATAGAGCTCCCAGGTATGTTTGATATGACTTTGTTATGGAAATCGGATGTGCATTTACATCGTCATTCCGAAACTAAAACGCTTTCCAATGTTTGGACTTGGGAAATATTTACATAGATGGCATGGATACCGCGCGCACTTTTGTACATTTATTACAAGATGAATTATACGTGCAATAAACTGATGGAATATAACAATGAAACAAACAATAGAAATGTCCAGGTTTTAAACTGATGGAATTGCAGTATTGCATTGTTGTACTGGAATAAATTTGGTGCTTCAAAGAGTTGACTCGAAATTTAGTGCGCTATCGCGATTGAAATACATACAATCATATTAAGTAGGAGTAGGGCATTCGTTTGGGACAGTATTGCGCCAGAGCCGGTACTGGAATAAATTTGGTGCTTCAAAGAGTTGACTCGAAATTTAGTGCGCTATCGCGATTGAAATACATACAATCATATTAAGTAGGCCATTCGTTTGGGACAGTATTGCGCCAGAGCCAAAAAAAATATGGGGAACAAACCTTTTTTCAGGCTGCGAATTATTAGTATTACTGATACTGAACTGAAGCACTGGTAATAAAACTATTAACCTGAGCGTTTGAACAACACCAATTATCTCTAACACGTAAAAGTTTTTATTTCACATCATAATTATGTACCTATGTATGTAAAATGTATGTACCAGATGAAACATACATTATACAGTCACAGAATACCTACATACCTCGGTTGGTTTTTAATTCAACTTGAAATACTGGGTGTACGTAAGCATGAGGTCAATTTTGTTTCTCATAATTATGTACCTATGTATGTAAAATGTATGTACCAGATGAAACATACATTATACAGTCACAGAATACCTACATACCTCGGTTGGATTTTAATTCAACTTGAAATACTGGGTGTACGTAAGCATGAGGTCAATTTTGTTTTAGGAATATTTATAAAATATGAAAGCAGAAACTTCATTCTAATCGCAGGCACTCGTATACGTACAGTATAATCCTGTTCGAAAGCTCCAAGCTAGATTCCCTTTAGGGGTTAGCGAGTCTACTGGTTTGGGTGCTAATGGCCACTTTTGCCTGCGGATGTGTAATGTAGGATCATATTACGTAGGGCTGAAAGCAGGGCATTCTTTGGGATCGCATTGCGCCAGAGCCGAAAAAAAAGGTGGAAAAAGATACATTGTGTTCATATGTTCTTAACATAACACTATAAACCTGAAAAATATCAATATCATCTGAGTCATCGATCTTTTCATTTGGTCATATGAATCATGTCCAACATCATCTACAATTTTATTTGTAAAATAGACCCCTCATTTTGATAACAAAAGAATAAGTTTTGCAATTATTCCCCCGAACAAGAAAAAGCCCCTACCTCACTCCCCTCCCTGGCTGATAGTGATAAGGGGGGTATAATCCCTTTTCACATATCTACAACACATCAATATCTACCACTTGATATAGATTTTCCAGTGTGGAAACGCCTTATTCGAGGGGAAAAATGACCTGGTTTATTTAGGTACACCCTGTATAACGGGGGTGAAACTGTGTTCTGTGAATTGTTTCGTATTTGCATGACTGAACATTGGTCTGGTGGAAGAGAACGACTCGTTAATATTTAATTGGAATTTTATTGTTTTAAAATAGGAAAACTAAATACATTGTGCCCGACTCTATACGTGATTAGTTTGTTGATTATTTCAGCCTCTCCTGGCCTAGTTGGATGTCACACACTGGGGTTGAACACTGGAGGTCACGGATTCGATTCCCGCCGGAAGAGTCAAAGTTTTTTGCGGTTCTGTGCTTGGAATTCGAGGGGCACTCAGCCTCGTGACTTTCCATTACCAGATTAAAAAGAAGAATAAAACTGTAGTTGATATATTATTATTATTATGTTAAGGCGGTCTCTTCTTGATTCCCTGGGTGCCGCGTCCATTTTAGTTTAGGACTATTGCACTGCCATTTATATAATTAGCAAAAGAAACTCTGGGATCCCACTTCAAAATTCGATTTTCAAGAAAAAGTTTTGTTGATACCTATTATGTAGGTACCTTACCTAGCTATGTTAATTTTCCGCCCTATATACAATAGAGACATCTTCAAATATGTAAACAAAAAGATTTTTCTCTTCCCTGTCTCAAGATACCTCCAGGATATCCTCCCCTCCCTCTTTTACATGAGAATTCTGGAAATTTTCCATTTACTCGTAGGTACATGAAACGAAAACGAATTTAAATTTTAAAACCATGTTGAGAAACACGTGGAATACCTAATATTTAAACTCCGACTTTCCCCAAATATCATCATTTCCACATCTTTGTATTTTCTTGAAATTCCTTTATTAGCCAGGATATCCTCCCCTCCCTCTTTTACATGAGAATTCTGGAAATTTTCCATTTACTCGTAGGTACATGAAACGAAAACGAATTTAAAACCATGTTGAGAAACACGTGGAATACCTATTTAAACTCCGACTTTCCCCAAATGTCATCATTTCCACATCTTTGTATTTTCTTGAAATTCCTTTATTACCACGAGGAAACGCTTTTTAAGGGCAATCAAGGATACACCCTCAATTTATCAAAGGAATGGGAAAATAAACGCAATAACGACGTATCTTGGTTTTATGAAAAAACTGGAGAACATATAGCATCTGTAACATGTATGTGTGTTTATTAGCACGAGGAAACGCTTTTTAAGGGCAATCAAGGATACACCCTCAATTTATCAAAGGAATGGGAAAATAAACGCAATAACGATGTATCTTGGTTTTATGAAAAAACTGGAGAACATATAGCATCTGTAACATGTATGTGTAAAAAAATGCAAATCTATCGAAAGCTGAAAGTTCCATTTCATTAGTTTTGAACATGAAACATATGTGGTCTTATCGAGCCAAATTAAACATATTGGAGCACGAAAGCTGAAAGTTCCATTTCATTAGTTTTGAACATGAAACATATGTGGTCTTATCGAGCCAAATTAAACATATTGGAGCAAAAAAACATGTATGGATGTGTCGTAAAGTTTCCACTTGGTTTGATCTGAATTGAACCATGGTGGAGATGATTGGTTTGACGAAAATACTGCTGAAAATATCCGACATGGAATACATTGCGGTAGTGAAATGCATGTAATTTCCCCGGAATACAATGTACTCGTATTAAGGGGAAATATCGTACAAACGTATACGGAAAAAACAAAAGGAACCTTGATTTTGGTTTGACGAAAATACTGCTGAAAATATCCGACATGGAATACATTGCGGTAGTGAAATGCATGTAATTTCCCCGGAATACAATGTATTAAGGGGAAATATCGTACAAATGTATACGGAAAAAACAAAAGGAACCTTGATAATATAAAAAGCAACATGTGGTATTACTTGATTTTTTGAGTTCTCGAGTCTATTTTGGATAGAACGATCTCAATGGAAAACCGATACTTTCTGATTAAAGCATCATATAGGTTCCCGGTACAAAATGAAATAGAATGTAATACTTAATAATAGAAAGTATTAACACAATAGAATAGAACACAATACGTCCTGTTATGAGGCTTCATGTTTCCTGTATAACATTTGCAGGTTCCCAGTACAGAAACTGTAGAGATAAAGAGATCCTATATCCTACTTTGACAGTCTAAAATAGTCTAAATGAAGCACTACACTGTGCCTGTGCTAAACATGGGACCTGTTATCATTTGTCATTTCACTTTCGAATTTCTGTTGACACTATTGGTTTGTGTTGACGCGAATGATGAACAAGATTAACCAGCAGCGCTTTGAAGTGTTGGACGTTACCTATCTCTACTCTTATTATAGTGTCTCTCATTCCATTGCCCACAAAACCCTACACTCCTAGCCTTCGAGATCATCCACTATTATAAACATGTTTACTTGACTGCATGAAAATAATTTGAATAGTAAATGCAAATATGACATGCGAGAAGTATTATAAAACATGTATCTTCTTTATTAACGTAGGATAACTTGTCAGACATAGTACATTATCTCCTAAAAGTTCTGCTGCAATTATTGCTACTGCTAAAATAATTTTATGATTATATATGTACCTTCAATCATAAATTCATAACCCTACTGTGTTTCGTGAAAGTAAAACAAATGACAAACAATGAACCGTTTGTTAACCTCCTTTCTTGAAGCTTTTTGTTCAACTTTTTGTGCTGCAATTATTGCTACTGCTAAAATAATTTTATGATTATATATGTACCTTCAATCATAAATTCATAACCCTACTGTGTTTCGTGAAAATAAAACAAATGACAAACAATTGAACCGTTTGTTAACCTCCTTTCTTGAAGCTTTTTGCTCAACTTTTTGCAATAAAGAAATACTTAGATGGAAAGATTCGATTTGAGAAATATTGATTTTGATTGCATTTTATTTTCTGGAAAAGCTCTGTTTTAGCCTCTATACCTCCTCTATAAAGAATGAGATGAAACGGTTTTATTCCGAAACTCCTGTTTGATTATTATACGTTCTGTTTGCTGGGAAAAGCTTTTTTATATTTATGAAAAAATAAATATTTAGTGGAAAATAAAAAATGACATCAATTTTATGTTCATCTTGATTATGTTAATGCTTCTTTTCAGACGAAATATTATGTTGTATCTAGCAAAGAGAGCTTTGGAACTGGGCTTATTTCAAGCGTTTACATTATGAATATTATTTTAGTGCTAGTAATTTTTACAAGGGCTTTTCTCCCCATTAGGCAGAAATATTACGTTTGCAGTACAGGGTCGAAATGGAATACAGATTGGTGCACTCTATGAAAAGATTGAAAAGTATTAAATTGAACATGATTATTTTCATAAATTCTTGTCCACTGATTCACCCTGTAAAGGTAAATGTACCTTTTATGAATTTATGTTTTTATATTACTTAATTTAATAATTCGAGTATTTGCCCTAAACTGAAAGTTATTATGGAACTCTTGTTAGATCATATCCCACCACAGGGTATAAAACAATATCCATCTACCTCTTAAAATCAAAATGGAAAAAAAGCAGGAAGGTAATTAAGAATTAAGTATTTTCTATATTCTGCCAATTAAAAAAAAAAACGTTCTGACTCGTGCAATAATTAATTTTTATCGATACTTTCTAATGGGCATTATTGGTTTATTTTTCGAGCAATTAATGGCTCTGTCACAATAAAAATTGACCTATTAGAAATGAACCTATAAATAGGATTGATTAAGCCCGTTTCGACCTAAATTAGGCAACAAGGATGTACATTAGGGTTTGAGTTTAAGCATTAGAGATAGATCAGGAATTCAGGATAGAAGTGGGGCAGATTCCCTTTGAGTTTTACCACGAGTATCTCATAACAGTCGTAACCTCTCAACAGTACTCAACTCTCTCAAATTTCATCTTTTTTCGTACCTATGAGCTTTCTTCAAGATTTTTGTTGACTGAGCCCACCACAATTTGGAATTTTACAGTTTGAGGAATGAGATAAAAATTTAATGGTTTTCTTCTTTTTCTCCCTCTCTCCCTTTCTCTCTATTATTATTATTATTATTTTTAATTAAGCAAGGTCTATTGTAATAACTAAGCTTTGTACTATATTAAATCTATAAAATAAACGAGACCTTGTTTAGACTGCTGGGGTAAAGGGACTTTTTAGTCTCATTCGAGCAGGATAAACAAGGTATATTCTATTCCATGCATCCTGAACTGCGGGGGTAAAGGACCTTTTCAGTCTTATCCTAGCAGTACAAATGAGGTATATTCTATCCTGAATCGAGACCTTGTTTAGACTGCTGGGGTAAAGGGACTTTTTAGTCTCATTCGAGCAGGATAAACAAGGTATATTCTATTCCATGCATCCTAAACTGCGGGGGTAAAGGACCTTTTCAGTCTTATCCTAGCAGTACAAATGAGGTATATTCCATCCTGAATAATATGTGTGAGTGGGGGTAAACGTTTCAAATATTCATAACAATCTGAAGAGAAAATCATAGAACTTGGGTTTACGTTATCACCAGCTGTAAAATCATCATGCAATCATTTTATAGTGCTCTAATAGATTTATAGAGTCTCAAATGATCCCTTGATCTGGAGTTCTGGAGCATCGAAGGGCTATAATCTAAAGAACGCGTAGGTATATGGAAAAAATTTATCCACTTTTATGAAAGTCATAAAAAAGCAAACGGGAAGCAATAACACTTATGGACCTGAAGCATTTGGCCGCTATAAAACCGACTGGCAATATCTTCATTTAAAAGCTGCTGGAATATTATTTATAGAGTCTCAAATGATCCCTTGATCTGGAGTTCTGGAGCATCGAAGGGCTATAATCTAAAGAACGCGTAGGTATATGGAAAAAAATCATCCACTTTTATGAAAGTCATAAAAAAGCAAACGGTAAGCAATAACACTTATGGACCTGGAGCATTTGGCCGCTATAAAACCGACTGGCAATATCTCCATTTAAAAGCTGCTGGAATAATAATAGATTGTTACGAGTCTCGAGTGCTTTACATTTTCCATTTGAAAGATAAATAAACACTAGACCTTTAGAAAGCTATAAAATTATTGCAATCGATGAAAATTATTAAAAATGACATGCAGAAAAGATAAATCGTTATGACTAATATTAGATATTATGATACTTGGGTAGTAGGTACCGTCTTGAGGGTTTTACATCATTAGTCGTACGTAAATTCTAAATACCTAAGTACTCGTATGACATCCCACTCGGAAAATTTTGTTTAGCCAAAACCAGTTGGCCTCAAAGCGATCACTCTAAAGCTGATTGAGAGGCCGACGACAAACGCTGACCCTATCTGAACAGGGGAAAAGGCGAAGAAGAAGTCGTACGTAAATTCTAAATACCTGAGTACTCGTATGCAAATTATTCTTTATTTCTTTGACGTATATTGCACGTAAATCTTCTTTGCCATAGATAATATGTAGGATTGTAGGGTCTTTTCCTGTCTGGCGTCTGTTATTACAGCGTTTCTTCTATGATGCACCTCATTTTGTTCCTAACAAATCCTTCTTACCTAAATCTTCATTATACACAATTCTTTCATTTCACCTTTGGTGTTACACATGGGTCTTGAGGGTTTTACATCATTAGTCGTACGTAAATTCTAAATACCTAAGTACTCGTATGAAAATTATTCTTTATTTCTTTGACGTATTTTGCAATTGCACGTAAATCTTCTTTGCCTTAGATAATATGTAGGATTGTAGGGTCTTTTCCTGTGTGGCGTCTGTTATTACAGCGTTTCTTCTATGATACACCTAATTTAGTTCCTAACAAATCCTTCTTACCTAAATCTTCATTATATACAATTCTTTCATTTCACCTTTGGTGTTACACATGTATCTCTTTCTCACCACTTCAATTTTTGCTACTTTCACAGAACTCTCTCCCCTCCTGATGCTCTCTTTTACCACGTAACTTTCTTTCTCTCTTGCCACACCGCTATAACCAATTTCTTCATCAGAGCTGTGGTACGGTCGTAATGGTAATCAAAAAAGTGGTTCAGACGCCCGTCTGTTAAACAGAAGGACGCGGGTTCGAATACCTCCTCCACTGGTTATACTACTGACCTTTGTTTTGGCGTGGATCCTTCGGATTTTCAAGTTTTTTTCTTTTCCAAGTTTGATAATTTTTTAACAAAAGACTTGTATTTTTTGTAGACTTGTTAAAAATAGTAATAAAGGAGCCAACAGAAGTAAACAAGAAAGCGAGACAAGACGTGAGTGAGAGAGAGAGAGAGAGAGAGAGATAGAGAAAATTTTGAACCTTATTTTTATTATCATATTTTTTTGTAATCAATATACAACAGAAAGCATAAGCCTGTGACGCCACCGGGTAGTCTGCCGAGAGAGAAAGGGAGAGAGGGAGAAAAAGAAGAAAACCATTAAATTTTTATCTCATTCCTCAAACTGTAAAATTCCAAATTGTGGTGGGCTCAGTCAACAAAAATCTTGAAGAAAGCTCATAGGTACGAAAAAAGATGAAATTTGAGAGAGTTGAGTACTGTTGAGAGGTTACGACTGTTATGAGATTCTCGTGGTAAAACTCAAAGGGAATCTGCCCCACTTCTATCCTGAATTCCTGATCTATCTCTAATGCTTAAACTCAAACCCTAATGTACATCCTTGTTGCCTAATTTAGGTCGAAACGGGCTTAATCAATCCTATTTATAGGTTCATTTCTAATAGGTCAATTTTTATTGTGACAGAGCCATTAATTGCTCGAAAAATAAACCAATAATGCCCATTAGAAAGTATCGATAAAAATTAATTATTGCACGAGTCAGAACGTTTTTTTTTTTAATTGGCAGAATATAGAAAATACTTAATTCTTAATTACCTTCCTGCTTTTTTTCCATTTTGATTTTAATAGGTAGATGGATATTGTTTTATACCCTGTGGTGGGATATGATCTAACAAGAGTTCCATAATAACTTTCAGTTTAGGGCAAATACTCGAATTATTAAATTAAGTAATATAAAAACATAAATTCATAAAAGGTACATTTACCTTTACAGGGTGAATCAGTGGACAAGAATTTATGAAAATAATCATGTTCAATTTAATACTTTTCAATCTTTTCATAGAGTGCACCAATCTGTATTCCATTTCGACCCTGTACTGCAAACGTAATATTTCTGCCTAATGGGGAGAAAACCCCTTGTAAAAATTACTAGCACTAAAATAATATTCATAATATAAACGCTTGAAATAAGCCCAGTTCCAAAGCTCTCTTTGCTAGATACAACATAATATTTCGTCTGAAAAGAAGCATTAACATAATCAAACATTAAGTTTTCTATTTTCTAAAGAAGTATAAAAGCATCAGACGGAAAACAAACAACTTACAAACAAGAGCTATGAACTTCTCGTTTCGCTAAATAATAAGGTACCTTTTACATTAGCTATGAGGTTGGTAGGAAAAGCGAGGGAAAGAGTTTACTCCTCCCCTACTTTAGGTAGTAAATGGTGAAAATATTTTCCGACTGATGGAGAACACATTATCCAAATCTTCTTCTAAAAATAATAATCCGACAAAAAATTATCTGATTGAAAACATTTAATTTTGCTGACAGGGTGGGGGAGCAGGTGAAGCTTGAAATCTACATCCTCTATTCCTCTCACTCATCATGAACACAACTTTGTAAAAATACGTATCAATATAAAGTTAACTTTTGTTCAATACTATTGTTATCATGTTGGATGGAATTGTATAGGTATTTTATTATGCTCGCAATCCCCCCCCCTTCTTTTTTTTCCTGTAGGTAATTCAATGAAAGAAACTTTTTTGTAACGTTCATTTAGTATCAGCAAAACTTTCCTTGTAAATCTAGGTCGATATTGAATTCTATTGAATGTTTTGAATCAATTCCTGATTGCCTTTGTATTGTAGTACCCACACTACACAAGTTGCCTGGCGAATATCGAGAAGAGGAACAGTTATTTGAGAAAATCTATCACGGCCTATTCGGTCTCAATCGTAAATAGGAATTTCCTTATTATGGAGATTTTAAAAAGTGTATTTCATTTTTGTTTTCATACATATTTTGTTCTCCTTTTGACTGTTAGCGGTAGGTCATGATATGAGTTATGATACTTCCCCCTGTTTTTGAGAGTACCCCAAAGGGGAATCCCTATTCTACCCTGTTTATCTGATGACCTCTTGGTAAAGCAAGGCTTGAAAGAGGATTTAAAAGCTTTGAACCCTGCAGCTTTTTTGTCCTATTTTTTTCCTCTTCTCTTTCCTCTGTCCCATCTTACTGACTCTTCAACTTGAAACTTCTCACCCAATTACCTAGGATGACGTCAGAGAGTACCAATCTGTCATGACGTAGATATTATGTACAAGGAAGTTTATAAAGTGTCCCTCTGTGTTCCTGAGAGTCCCCCCATTAGTCTCCTGTTTTTATATTTATTTTATGACGGGATTAAATTTTCCAACAGTGCACGCCATCACTTTTCTCTATAGGAACATAAAAAAAAGCTTGCTTTCCTTTCTAAACGAGAGATAGAAAAAGAAAAATAGCTACCCCTTTTTTTACGGCAGGTAAGTGTTTATATTAAAATTCAGAAGTGAACCTCTCCCCCCTCCTCCTTTATCCTCATCCAGCAGGCTGCAAGGATTCTAATAAGCCTGTCTAAGGTTTTATTTACATGCCATGTACATAAAGTAATTTTAGAATTATTATCAGGCGTACATATGTAATTTCCTGGATGACAAAATGTCACATGGTTTAAAAAATACAACGAAAATTCAGAACAGAAAAGTTCTGTCTATCAGTAGCGAATGTGAGATTCTTTCTTTGATTATGAGAGTCAAAGATCTTTTAGGATACCTTTAGGATCTTTTATTTTGTCACCGCATCGTGTGTGTAGAAATCTAGCGTCCAAGATCAACATTAGAGTGCAAATATTCCAAACGGACAATGTCATAATGTGGAACTTGAGAACTTTTTAGGGGCCCTGAACATTGTGCAGGCAACCTTTTTTTTTAACTTGAACATTTCAGCATGTCACATGTACTATTATAAAATATTTCATAAAAACGTGATTTTATATTATTTTCAATTATTCCTTTTGTTCTGTCACTGATAGCAATAGACGAACTCTTTCTGAGTCTTCCAGTTAAAGAGGTGTATAGTTTTGTAATTTCGTTACTGAATGACTGAACATTTATAGGTAATGAATGAAAATACAAAACACATTGTAGTTTCCAAAAAGAACCATGAGCCCCGGAGGTTGGAAAAAGCGAAATATTTTCCATTTCGCAGAATACTCGTATTGCAATCTAATTTTAAAACAATGCCATTTTTTGACAAAATTATATGTAATATGAATTAGAACTCACTGACTAATCATGTTAATGTGCAGTTTGTTCAACCCATCTTTTTCCCTCTCTTCCATTATCTGCAGGTACATCATTGTCTGCAGAAATCGATAGCAATGTATGTATGATTACTTGATTACGTTTTCCTGGCCAAACCGCTCATCCGATTGCTATGAAACTTTGTCAACTTATTGCTTGCACTCCCGTGAAGGTTATAGGCTATTTTCCGGTTCGTTTTTGTTAAGCTACGCCGAGCAAGACCACTAAATGGGTGAGTGACATGAACGGTCATGCCTTAAGGGTTTACTAGCAGAAATCCGGAGCGAAGCGATGGATTTCGGCTAGTCTCTAATATAATTATCCAAGTATGTATAAGTTTCTAATTAAATCGTCGTAAATAATGCACATAGGTCAGTAAGAAAGTAGTTCTATAATGCATAATTAGGATAAAAACCACAACAGTTTTGGTATAATTTTGATGAAAGGGTTAACACAAAGTTGGTTGACATAAAGCCTCATCTGTTTTATTGAATCTCATTTCCTATTCCTGTCTCCTCTATCTCTTAATTTAGTATCTTGGGTTTCAATTAAATAAATTGCCGTTCTGGCCCGGATTTCTGTATCTCCTCCTCTAGCAGTAAACAATGCTATTTACACCAGTAGACATTTGTATTGCGCTGACGAGTATACAGACTACTAGAATCTCACAGACCCAAAGTTTACTCAATATTTTGCTCGGATTTTCATTTTCAGTGCAAAGTTTTTAAAAAAGTTGGAAAACTCTTGTCTTTGAATTAAAATTCGCGGAATGTTTTCTCCTTTATACAGGGTGTTCATTGAGTTACCGTACAACACGTGGGCGTATAATTTTCAGGACTAAAATATTTCTCGTTTTTAAATCAACGATTTATCCCGGGTACCCGTTCTTTATTGATATTCGAGATCAGACTTATTCAAAATCAAAGTCCCATGCGACTTTTAATGTACCATTGAAAAGTACCATCGAACGTTTACTTTTTTTTTTGGATTTCAATCTGTTGCCTAGGATCCCCTGTAAACGAAGCATTTCTTAGTATTTTCATCAGTAGATTTTGATTTCGGACTGAACAAACTCATGCATTATTTATTACCAAACTTGAGCTTTTTTCAATTTTATAGGGAAAGAATAAAGGGATGAATAATACGTTCTATGGAGAAAGGGATACACTGCAGAGAGCTATGCATTTTGATGGTGAAAGAATGCTCTTTATTATCCGAGTCCGTCAAAAATGCATTAAAAAGAAAAATGGAATAAATAATAAAGTAGGTAGCACAAGTGTAACCATAGAATAAATTCATTATCCCCACTTTGTACTTTCCAGAGATGAATGTTGTTTTTATCTCGAACACAATAGTTAGAAATGTTATTATGTGTTGTAAAGTAGCGAGCAGCTTCAGGAGCTTAAACACTTCAGGGGCAGTAAATCCGAAGTCCCTTTTGTCATTGAATGGTTGAAACTATACTATACTGCTTATAAAAGTACCGAGGGCAAATAACGATGCCATGACCAATATTAACTTCCATGTTAAGCGAATTAACACCATATTCGTTTGATTCCCTGTTCCCTGAAATAAACACAGAGCAGTAAATCCGAAGTCCCTTTTGTCATTGAATGGTTGAAACTATACTATACTGCTTATAAAAGTACCGAGGGCAAATAACGATGCCATCCATGAACAATATTAACTTCCATGTTAAGCGAATTAATACCATATTCGTTTGATTCCCTGTTCCCTGAAATAAACACAGAATCCCTTTGTATAGCATCTGGGGTGTAGCTTTAGCTTATGTACTTACTGTAAATTGTTGCTTTGTTTTCGTTTCGCAGAAAACGTTGCAACATTTCAACTCGATGTTTATTCCAGTGGAAACTGGAAACAAAATTTCTAATAATGAACTATTTCATACGTATGTATTACACAAATAATTATTTCCTTTCTTACACGAATTTGTTTCTGTAAATTTTCGCTTCAGGCACTGCTCGTGAAGAACCTGATGACCTTTTTGTTTGGGTTTACTTGATTTGTCCATTATGTTAGTAATTTGGGTCAGACATAACATGTAATATGGCACGTGTTCATAATTTCATCCTCCGTATGTATTACACAAATAATTATTTCCTTTCTTACACGAATTTGTTTCTGTAAATTTTCGCTTCAGGCACTGCTCGTGAAGAACCTGCAAAATGATACTCAAATAACTGTTACACAGCAAAAGGTATTTTTCCACTCTTTACTTCCTTACCTTTTCTTGACCTGAAATCTGTTTCATCTATTTGTTTACCTTTGAATTTTATTCAACGAAGCGTGAAAAAAATCAACATCCATACTTTGCTTCTTTATTTTGGAATATGTCAAACAGCATCTTTATTACTTTTTTTTCAAGGAAGGGAAACTTGGCAACTAAATTTTCTCCCCATCCTCCTTCCTTGGTATTTTATCCTCTCCAACTCCAACCATGGTTAAATAAGTCCGTACATGTGAATTGTAAATTTTCAACTCGATGATTTTGCATTGAGTTTGATACGCTATAACTCTCGAACGGTTTGCTCAGTTTTGATGAAATTTGGGTGAAAATACTCGTATATAGGTATATGTACTTCAATTTTTGACTGATATTGTTTTCTCCTGTTTTCCTTGGTGTTTTACTAAAGCAATATTTATTGTTTGTGCTGAGGAAAATGAGGCTTTTTATTTATTTTTTGTCATTTCTTGATTTACGGCACCATTATTTTCATCCCAGTTTCCCAAACCTTTCAGTGAGTTCATAGACTTCTTTCTGTGGGGGTGTAAAAAAAAAAATGAGCTTGTTCGCATATATGTAATTCTAGAGACATCAGCTGCCTACATACATATCATCAACATATTGGTTTTAATTTTAAAAGGTTTCTAACGATCTTGTTTTCAAATTGTAAAGGAGCAGAGCATGGTTAATATTCTATGAATTTATAATTTCTCATCTGTTGAGCTTTTATTATGAAGACAAAATTAGTAATACAAGATTTTAAATTTTGATTATAATATACATTTTTTGCCCCATTTATTGAATTCTTCGGTTCAATGTTCTCTCAATATCTTACTGCTCTTCTTTGTTCAGTTTTAATTAGAACCTTATTCTCCCCACCCACCACTTTTCTCTTTGAAATTAATTTTTAATAAATCGTACCAGGTTGTGAACGGATTTTTTTCCCTCCTAAATTATTCACATCAAACGAGAAGGAGCGAGATATTATTATTTTCCCTTCTTACTTCACAATCAATTTAGATTAGTTTTAGATGGTAGAGTAGAGGCTTGTTGTTCAAATTGTGTCCTTGGAGTTCAAATTTTAATCACCCATGATTCTCCAATAGAACAAGTTTAAAAAAAAATACATGTAAGTTCAGTGTTAAGTCATAAAAGTTGACAATAAATAAAATTACAACCAACGAAAAGAGGAATATCTGATTTTGTATGACAGCCTTGAAATTGTTGTGTGTATGCAATGTGCAACAGATAAATTATTTCTCCTTTCTTTCGGTTCGGAATTCGGAAATTTTTCTTATCGCTCAAACGATGCGATGCTTCTGTGGATTTAAAAGATTTGTTTATGTTGTTTAATTTCCAAAATACAATTTTTTATCACTTTATGTAGTACCTACGTATACATAATGGGTATAATACCAAAATCGTAGTAATTACAAGCAAGTAGCAAGACAAGGCAAGAACAAGAAGCTGAAAGAACTATTTCATAAAAACGTGATTTTATATTATTTTCAATTATTCCTTTTGTTCTGTCACTGATAGCAATAGACGAACTCTTTCTGAGTCTCCCAGTTAAATCTGAAAAATCAGGTCAGTGAGGTGTATAGTTTTGTAATTTCGTTACTGAATGACTGAACATTTATAGGTAATGAACTAATGAATGAAAATACAAAACGCATTGTAGTACTTCTACTCTACATACACATACCGTTTCCAAAAAGAACCATGAGCCCCGGAGGTTAGAAAAAGCGAAATATTTTCCATTTCGCAGAATACTCGTATTGTAATCTAATTTTGAAACAATGCCATTTTTTGACAAAATTATACGTAATATGAATTAGAACTCACTGACTAATCATGTTAATGTCCAGTTTGTTCAACCCATCTTTTTCCCTCTCTTCCATTATCTGCAGGTACATCATTGTCTGCAGAAATGGATGGCAATGTATGTATGATTACTTGATTACGTTTTCTGACTAATCATGTTAATGTCCAGTTTGTTCAACCCATCTTTTTCCCTCTCTTCCATTATCTGCAGGTACATCATTGTCTGCAGAAATCGATGGCAATGCATGTATGATTACTTGATTACGTTTTCGAAAACGCTGTGACTGGATTGTGACACTGTGACTCAACTTCAGTTCATTTTGCGGAACGGCGCAGTAGTTTCAATAACGAAGACATAAATTTGGCTCAGGCTTTGAAAGTCAATAATATTACGTTAAAATAAATAGATAATCTTATTCCTCAAGACAAATATTGTGGATTATCCACGATTAATTACAAGCAATGAAGAGAAAAGACTAGACAATAAATTTGTGATACAATAGAGAGATAAATCCCGACCAAATTGATTTACAGTCATTGGTAAATAGACTACTTGGAACTCTCGGCATGCTAGAGGATTTTTCCCTCAAGACAAATATTGTGGATTATCCACGATTAATTACAAGCAATGAAGAGAAAAGACTAGACAATAAATTTGTGATACAATAGAGATAAATCCCGACCAAATTGATTTATAGTCATTGGTAAATAGACTACTTGGAACTCTCGACATGCTAGAGGATTTTTCTTTTTCTTTGCCGTACAATACTTGCAAAGTACATAGCTGACGTAGCTTTACAAAAGCTACAAACTACATAGCAACCAGGCAGAAGACCATTGTGCTTGGTCAGTATTTTTAAATTTACTTCTAGGTACGATTAATGTTAAGCTCCTTAGTGGGTCAGATGCATTACAGTCTGAGTACCATATGACTTCCTTAATGGATTTCAAGATTCAAGACAGCTGGCAACATCCGTTAGTATTTGAATTTATGAGTCGGAAATTGGACTTTCTGAAGATTGTAAGCTCTATACGGCCAGCCACTCACTATCAGGTAGACCTGACCCTGACAGCTACACCTGATCAGGTCCGCCTGTCAGGTCTACCTGATAGTGCTCCCCCCCCCCCCTTCTTTTTTTTCCTGTAGGTAATTCAATGAAAGAAACTTTTTTGTAACGTTCATTTAGTATCAGCAAAACTTTCCTTGTAAATCTAGGTCGATATTGAATTCTATTGAATGTTTTGAATCAATTCCTGATTGCCTTTGTATTGTAGTACCCACACTACACAAGTTGCTTGGCGAATATCGTGAAGAGCAATGGTTATTTGAGAAAATCTATCACGGCCTATTCGGTCTCAATCGTAAATAGGAATTTCCTTATTATGGAGATTTTAAAAAGTGTATTTCATTTTTGTTTTCATACATATTTTGTTCTCCTTTTGACTGTTAGCGGTAGGTCATGATATGAGTTATGATACTTCCCCCTGTTTTTGAGAGTACCCCAAAGGGGAATCCCTATTCTACCCTGTTTATCTGATGACCTCTTGGTAAAGCAAGGCTTGAAAGAGGATTTAGATTTTAAAAAGTGTATTTCATTTTTGTTTTCATACATATTTTGTTCTCCTTTTGACTGTTAGCGGTAGGTCATGATATGAGTTATGAGACTTCCCCCTGTTTTTGAGAGTACCCCAAAGGGGAATCCCTATTCTACCCTGTTTATCTGGTGACCTCTTGGTAAAGCAAGGCTTGAAAGAGGATTTCAAAGCTTTGAACCCTGCAGCTTTTTTGTCCTATTTTTTTCCTCTTCTCTTTCCTCTGTCCCATCTTACTGACTCTTCAACTTGAAACTTCTCACCCAATTACCTAGGATGACGTCAGAGAGTACCAATCTGTCATGACGTAGATATTATGTACAAGGAAGTTTATAAAGTGTCCCTCTGTGTTCCTGAGAGTCCCCCCATTAGTCTCCTGTTTTTATATTTATTTTATGACGGGATTAAATTTTCCAACAGTGCACGCCATCACTTTTCTCTATAGGAACATAAAAAAAGCTTGCTTTCCTTTCTAAAGGAGAGATAGAAAAAGAAAAATAGCTACCCCTTTTTTTACGGCAGGTAAGTGTTTAATTTTTTTTTTTTTTTTTTTTTTTTTTTTTTTTTTTTCTTTGTGAAGCTATTCTCTCTATCAAAGAAATGATGTTGCTGCCTTGTTAAGTTATGCTTGGTTTGCTTTAGCGAGAGGAAATGGGGCCCTCTCTCACAATGGTATATCCCTTTCTCCTAGAACCAAATTTTGTTAAGATTTTATTTCTTTTTCTGAAAATTCAGAGCCTACATCATGGTGATGACCGTAATATAAGTAATAATATTGGGTTCCACATTCAGTTGCCTCGAAAATATGAAACGTATTGATCGAGGGATTAAGGGCGATGATATTTTCCCTTCAAGCGCATTCAGCATACAAATGACGCAATGAAATGATACATGGCACGAAATTGATAATACTTTCAATTGTAAAAGGATTTCAACACCTTCTTTGTGGCATCCCTTTGTGGTGAGAAAATCAGAAAATGGGAAAATAAATCCACCAGGAAGTAGGTAGGTTAAAAGAACTTCTGATTGCAATATAGCTTTCCGGGTGTTAATACTTTCCTCAATGAATCTAACGTATTGGATAGTGCTTATGGTGCGAAGGTTTTTATAACTTTTCAATGCTGAAAAAGTAGTTATAAACCTCAATTAACTTTTACTCAGACGTGGGAAGTTGATTCAGTATAAGACAGATGATACTCAGGGCTGTATTTAGACTGAGCTGAGTTGGTCTTAAGGGTCTTGAACAATTACTACCACTCAACAAATTTATCAAGTGCTTTTATTATTTTGTCTCCAATATGTAAAAGGATGTTGTTCAACCTATTTTTTATAAAACTGTATCCATGTTTAATAGCACACTTTTCCCATTGATTTATTAGCACACTTTTCCCAATTAATTGAATTTTGGGAAAAATGATCACAATAATGTTGAAGCGAGATTAGGTATGACAGTTAAGTGACAATGTGCTAGCATGTCTGGCAAAGTCTTAATAAGAAAAGCATTTGCTGTGCCTTTCAAGCTTATTCCGTAAATCTATCCGTTTTCTTCGTTTGATGTCGTACCTACTACCTACACAATTCCAAGAGATTGTCCCTGATGTCTCTTCTTCTGTAAGGGAGTTTTGAAGGAAAAGGACATGTTCTGTTTGAGAAGTGATTAAGTATGCCCCGGTGTGCCATCATTTATCCAATATCCTATTGAACGAAGACTCCTTTCGATAAATATGTACTTGAAAGTTTCTTACTAAGAAATACACCTACCTACTTACTAAGAATTACATAGGTATACTACACTTACTTCACTTTGAAGATGAACAACTTGGCGTGGTGTGAAGATGCAAACATTTTTCGTGTCGAGAATTAAAATTGATAATCCTGCTTTCTAATGAGTTCTCTTTTGAGAAATTTTGAGTTTGAAATACCGCAACCATGATGTACTGGAATTGCGTTTTAAGATGGAAGAAATGCACTTTACGAGAATTTTTTTAATTGTCAATTATTTGGCAGAAATGGAATGCTAAGTCGTATAAGCAAACAATAAAATTTAATTACGTAATAATATTGAGCTTTAATTTGCTGACTATAGCCACAAGATGATTTTTGATTTTTTTAATTGTCAATTATTTGGCAGAAATGGAATGCTAAGTCGTATAAGCAAACAATAAAATTTAATTACGTAATAATATTGAGATTTAATTTGCTGACTATAGCCACAAGATGATTTTTATCCGCACATTCAGCATAATTGACAATGAGCAAATCCTCGTAATGTGCATTATTCTCTTCTTAAAGTGTAATTCAAGTTTATCTTGGTTCTAGTTTCTCCCCCCCCCTTGATTACTAATGTATGCAAAATGAAGGAACATTAGCATGAGTAATTCATAATTGTGCATTATTCTCTTCTTAAAGTGTAATTCAAGTTTATCTTGGTTCTAGTTTCTCCCCCAGCTTGATTACTAATGTATGCAAAATGAAGGAACATTAGCATGAGTAATTCATAATTTAGTTAATGCAAACTGAATGTAAATGCAAGACGAAAAACTCATAATCTAAATATTAAAGAAAATGTACGAAATAAGGTTAGTACAGAAATCTATTTTTTATATCTCTTCTTTTTACAATAAAGGAAGGAAAAATAGAACTTTTTGTCTAATTAAGTAAAGAAAGAACTTGGAAAATTTTGATATGGATAAAATTTTGTCAAACTAAAGTTTCAAGACAAATTTTCAACAAGGCAAATTTCAAACTTGAAAGAGGGAAAAAATTAATGAAAAGCTTGTAAATATTATCAAGATGAAAAAGAGGTGGGGAAGAAATTTTCCTCGTAAAAAAATTACAATGTGAGGGAGTGGGAATATTTCTTTTTAATTTGAAATAAATAAAATTAAAAATGAGATTAAACAACATTTTTGTACAAAACACAAAGCAAAAGGGCATTTAAGGAAAATCCGTTTGATTGATTCAAGTTAATTTAAAAAAAGTCCTGTGAATTTGTAAGGTTCCAAAAAGAATGAAAAGTTGGATTTAAAAATACCTCTAACCACCTAGGAGGTACGAGTATTTAGGTACTTAGGATAATATTAACTTACTAAATTAAAATGCAAGAATATATTTTTTAAGGTTTATAATGAAATTAATTAAGAAAAAGAAGCCTCAGCAGAGTCTTAGCACTAAAAAGTTGAGGAAAAGTGTCAGACACGTTAGGGGTTTTTTATATCTTGGTTGCGTACATCCTGACTTTTGGATTCGAGATCTAGAAATGACATTATTAAGGACGGGGATGGGGAGAGCTTTGAAAATCCCAAGCTGGCAGCAGTTTTTCGCAAGACATTTTATTAATTTATTTATAAACTTCTCATGATTAAAAATTAAAATGTTCATAGTTTGCCAAAGTTTGAATCAACTTTTTCGGCAGTCACGAAGAACTTTCAACTCTAGAGGAGAAAAAATTAGAGATTTTTGTTCTACATAGATCTTCCGAGTTTTTTCCCGCAACTTTCTAGAAAGTTTGGCAATATTTCACACATACTCTTTTCCTTGTTCATTATATCAAGTGAAAAAACATCACTCTCAAGACACTGTCATATCATTTGTCATAGGCTCGGGAAAATGACAGTGTGTGAAAAATGTCAACAGATTTTAATCACGTAGGAAAACTTGAGAATTTTTGATGGCTCAAAATATTCCAAATCTTCCGAGTTTTTTCCCGCAACTTTCTAGAAAGTTTGGCAATATTTCACACATACTCTTTTCCTTGTTCATTATATCAAGTGAAAATTCATCACTCTCAAGACACTGTCATATCATTTGTCATAGGCTCGGGAAAATGACAGTGTGTGCAAAACGTCAACAGATTTTAATCACGTAGAAAAACTTCAGGATTTTTGATGGCTGAAAATATTCCAGTTCTAATTAAAAAGAGGAAATTTTCAAGTATGTATATACCTACTCGTATGTATACCTATTTGTGAATGGTAGCTAAAGCTATTGCCATTCGGTGAAAGCTAAAGCCGCTAAAACAACAACAACAGACACTGCGTTTTATTACAGGTTCTGGGGAGATGTTCTTTGTACTATCCAGATTTCTGCTTCTCGTTGAGACAGGGTATGTTTCTAACAATGCTTCAAGCGGATGGACGACCTTTCCCTGCTATAAATTCTTTAAGAACAGAATATGGATTTTTCAGCTCTATTGAAAAAAGAGTACCTGTAATATTCTTACTTTCTTCTGCTTTACTTTAGTGTACGGAAAATGTACATACACTTTCCGTCATAAAGAAAGAAAAAAGAGAGAGACTGTCTGGTTCTTTCCTTTTCTTCCCACATCTTTCTTTGTCAACCTTCAGTTCTGTTAAAGAAAAGATAATTGACTGAGTATGGAGAAAAGAGAACGGGAGACGAAGAGGGAGAGGAGAAAGGAAGGGGGAGGGGGGAATGGGAAGAGAGGAAAGAGCGAGAAAGGACAATGATATAAAAGATTACATCAGAGATGGATAGAAGTGATAGGAAGAGTAAATTTACACAAAAAAAAGCCCACTCCGAGGCTTAGGTGGAGGGGCAAACAGCCCTAAAGGACGGGTTAACCTTCTACGAAGAGATAGGGAAAAATAGAAATGCTAAAGAGACAGGAAAAATAGAGGAAGGAAAGGAAAGAAAATAGAAATGCTGATGAGAGAATGAGAAGGTAAAGAGAATTGTGAGAAGTAACATGTAAGACAAAGATAATGTTATTCAGAAAGACAGTGCATGTGCAAGTGTGAGAGAGAGGGAGAGAGAGAAAAAGAAAGGGCGAGAGTGAGAACAAACATGTTACAAGAACTACTTAGACTTGGAAAATAGAGAAATCTCTCCGTCGCATCCTTGTCACATTTGACATCTACATACCAAATTTCAAGTCTCTAGCTCTTACCGTTGTCGAGATATTTTGTTTACAGACAGACAGACACACAGACAGACAGACACACACACAGACACACAGACACACACACGGACCAATGGCTGAAACTTTGGATTTAGGCTCTAGGGACCTCAAAACGTGTTTTGGCACTAAAAATAGGACCAATGGCTGAAACTTTGGATTTAGGCTCGGACCTCAAAACGTGTTTTGGCACTAAAAACTGACCATCGAAATTTTGACCCGATTACATTACTTTCCTTCCTATAGGATAAGGAAAGTATACCTACTCGTATGTATACCTATTTGTGAATGGTAGCTAAAGCTATTGCCATTCGGTGAAAGCTAAAGCCGCTAAAACAACAACAACTTTGAGGATGGTTGAGAATTTAGCAGGCAAATTTTGTTGGACCACAATGCCTGTGACAGTACACAACTCAGATACACAGCAAAATATTCAGAAATAGGGGTCTGAATAGGCGGTGCGTTTGCCGTAAAGAACATGACAGGAGCTATCTATGTGGCTGGGGCTCTGGATTATGAAACCAGGAAACGGGTAAGAGAGGACCTTTTGAGTTGGATTCATTCAACATTTATTTTAATTCGCGGTCTCTTCAAAAACGGGCTGGAAATATGGGAAATTACACGATGAATCTTGTGTAATGGAATGAATCTAACCCGCAGGTCTGCCAGCCTAGTTAGCTTGGTTGGTATCGCGTCTGCCTTGTAAGCGCTAGACCACGGGTTCGATTCCCGCCCAAGGCGGATTTTATCCTGAACGTTTGAATCAACTTTTTCGGCAGTCACGAAGAACTTTCAACTCTAGAGGAGAAAAAATTAGAGATTTTTGTTCTACATAGAAAAAAAAAACTGTAGACTTTTGAAAATAATTATTTATGTTATCAGATTATCACTATCACTATTTTAGTTTTTTCGTCAGCTCTACTTCCATTCCGTCGACCGTCGCGTCATACCAGTAAGGCAAAAATATCATGTGAAGAATTATCTACACACAATATGTACATCCTTTCTGCTATATTTATTTTTGCCTTAGAGTATCTACAGGCGGATGAGAATATTAAATTACCCTCATCTTGTAACAATGAACTGAATGAACCTTTCATTTTAGCCTGTCTAAAGCGTATAAAGGCAGATACTCGTATGTATTAAGATTACACCAAAAATTAGATCTTCCTTTACTTCCAAAAATACCGATAAAATATATGTAAACTTGGTTTTTTAATACGAGTAGGTATGTTAGATACACAATGTGTCCATTTTCTCAGATTTATCTATGTATTCTGCTGTTTCACAGACTATTAGGTTTGAGGGAAGTTCAAAATCCTTCGTATCTTCGTTTTTCCTTGGAAGAAAGTCTTGGTGGTGGGGAGCAGTGGTAAAACTTTCCTTAAGTAACTTATCTTCACTCGAATTTCCCATTTCAGACCTTTTCCCGTATTAAAAACGAAATTTCCCCAAGATCACCGCGACGGACAGGGGGGGCAGGCCTCAACCCTTCTAATACTCTCCCATGTTCTTAATAAATACAATCCACAACTTTTTCAATCAAACTTTGCTTTGGCGAGAGATCTTTTCGGATTTTGAGTGAGAGGTTCAATTTCCACCAAGTTGCCCCCAAAACCTGACATACTTCTGGTCATTTTAGTGCGAGGTATCGCCTTAGTTGAAACACTATTAGTATAGTCCGTACTTTCAACAAAACCCGCAGAAATTTTACATTACTAGGGCGCACCTACTGTGTAATAAGAATGTGCTTGTTTTACTTTAATCTTTATAACCAAGGCCATTTTCCCTTTACTAACTTAGTTTCCTATTAGGCTGTAGTACAACATTGCTCAGAAAATCAAAGCTATATGAATCTCATTCCCCCCTGTTAGTTTTTAGTCCACAACTAATCACAAAATAAACAAGTCTTTGTTCATACGGCGCGGCGGCTGTTTTCTATGGAAGTCTCCAGACAAGAAATGGAACTTTTCTCGTTCATTCTTTACTTGTAATCTTTTTCTTTGTGGTGAAAACAAATAGAAAAAGCAAACAATTCTCGAGTTGGGTGTTGAGTAAATACGAGTATTAGGCCCACGACGAAGGCTCTTTCTCAAAATACAAGACAAATGCTATGTTCTGTATTGTAAACAAACTGGAAATGGCGGAAATACACAGCTTCGTGAGTTCCGAAACATCTTAACAAATCACGATGGAATGTCTAAGCAAGCAGATTAATTAGGAACAATAATATTGACTTTTTTTTAGACTAAAAGCGTCCGACATGACTGATTTGATAGAGGGAACTGTGACTGCTATGGTCTTATCGTCCCGAAATGGAAAGAAGGAAGACAGGATAGGAGAAAGCCAGCCGTTCCGAGGTACGAACATTATCCGTTCAGGATAAAATCCGCCTTGGAATAAAATCGAACCCGTGGTCTAGCGCTTACAAGGCAGACACGATACCAACCAAGCTAACTAGGCTGGCAGACCTGCGGGTTAGATTCATTTCATTACACAAGATTGATCGTGTAATTTCCCATATTTCCAGCCCGTTTTTGAAGAGACCGCGAATTAAAATGAATGTTGAATGAATCCAACTCAAAAGGTCCTTCTCTTACCCGTTTCCTGGTTTCATAATCCAGAGCCCCAGCCACATAGATAGCTCCTGTCATGTTCTTTACGGCAAACGCACCGCCTATGTTACCGCTTGTAATCTCGTATCGAATACGCGACGCTGAAAACAGAGACAGGAGAAAACAATATCAGTCAAAAATTCAAGTACATATACCTGTATACGAGTATTTTCACCCAAATTTCATCAAAACTGAGCAAACCGTTCGAGAGTTATAGCGTATCAAAATTTTAAGTACAAGAGAAAAAATCCTGAAACCTGACAGTCGAAAATGACAGATGAAATTTTCTCGTAATTTTTTCTCAATCTCCTTCCGGGAGGGGAGAAACTGTTCCTGTTAGAAATGTGCGACATTGTTCCCTACTAGGTATGATTGCATTTTGCTAATTGAAATATCATTCAGGAAAAACTGGCACCTCGCCATTCTACTCTTTTGCACACACAAATTTCTGACAAAGAGACAAATTTATTCCAACTTTGTTAACCGATCTTGTGTTCTGGCCCAGAAAAAATATGGTTTTCATCTCAACCATTTGTTGCCTTATCAGCAAAACAAGTTACCAAACCCACCACCCACGGATGAGACTTGGAATACAAGTTGAACTTTTGGAAAATTACTTCCTGTATTGACGGAAAGGAGCAGAAGGGGGGGGGGGCGAAAAAAGTTGGTAATTTATTCTATAGAGAAATGCAAAGGCGTAAACGTTTAATTATAGGACGGAAGTTAATTAACACCAGAGAGGAGGAGGACAAGGAGGTGAATAAGGTGGAAACAAGGAAATGATCCTGGAAATCCTGAAGACTTAAGAAAGCAGGAAACCTGGAAAATCCTGAGGAAAACCCTTGGGAGAAAACCCTGGAATCCCGGGGTAAATTCAACAAGAGAAATGTTGTGTCTGGTTTCGAAATTCCTTGCTTGCATTTTAGAAATCTTACTTTGAGTGTTTACTCATTTCCTCTCTATACAGACGGCTTCTAATGGTTTTGCTACAATTTCAGTCGTAATCATTTGTACACATATACATTATGCCTACCTACTCTTTTGGTACGTATACACTGTTGAGCCCTAGGTGATCCTAGAAAAACGGGCCTAAAAACGTAGAACCAGTTAGATAGAGAGTCTAATACCCGTGACTCACGGTCAAACCGTCTGATGGACTTTGGTAACGTGTGCTCCGGAAAAAGTTCGAGACCTAGATCTGTCAGACTGTCTGCCAGACCTGGGTTTCAAGCTTTTTTCCTTTTACCTAATATAGGCACACTTTAAGGCGGTCTGAGCGTGAGTGGCGGGCTTAACTGTCGGTGGAAAACAAAACGTGGGTTTAGACAGTACTGGAACAGAATTATCGCTATTTATAATATGTAGAATACCCTGTAATTCACTAGGATACCATATTTATAGAACCTGTCAAGAGGTAATCCTGTACCTAATACCGCGAGAAATGCTCAAAATGAACACTGAGTAATTAAAATTTTATTACTAGGAGGGGTTTTCATTTACTTCTCTGTGATCCATATAAATTACTACATATGTAAATTACATAGGTACATATGTATATTTTATTATACCTACCTCATTCCTCATAACCTTAGTAGGTGAAATAATACCAATGTACATGAGCATAAAATAATATAATGGAGGTGTCTTCCAAGTTCCTCCCTACGATATAACTAACTAGGTATATACCTATGTAGGTAATTATTTATATTAGATAATGTGATTATTGAATTACTTCATATTATTATTATACAATTAATCGCTTAATTAACTATTTCAAAATCGTATGTACTTATTACCTACGTAGTGGAGCTAAAATCCTATTTTGAAACTATAATGTACTTCGGCACGGAAAACAAGTTTCCCAGAATTCAATTTGTTGTACGATATGATATCTTCATGTGTTAAAATTATGCAGAAAATTGAAAACCTCCAAAATTTCCCACTTTCAGGGTGACCCCAATTTTATTTTACTTGAGGATGTATTTTCAAGTGGAGCTAAAATCCTATTTTGAAACTATAATGTACTTCGGCACGGAAAACAAGTTTCCCAGAATTCAATTTGTTGTACGATATGATATCTTCATGTGTTAAAATTATGCAGAAAATTGAAAACCTCCAAAATTTCCCACTTTCAGGGTGACCCCAATTTTATTTTACTTGAGGATGTATTTTCAAAATTAGTTAATTAGCATGCTGTTTGGAAAGTAGTATTTTTATTGGGGTAATAGAATATTCGCATTTCCATATGCGTGGGAAATTTTTCAATCTTAAATAAACGAACGATCCATAGAAAATATATTTGTATTTGGTTAGAATGAGGTCATCATCATAATTTGTATCAATAATGCAAATAAGTGCCATCTGATGGCATACCCGTATTTTTCTTTCGCAATATCCCATCTCCTAAAGCTCGTTTAGCCTCTTTAGGCGTGAATTTTTATTGGGGTAATAGAATATTCGCATTTCCATATGCGTGGGAAATTTTTCAATCTTAAATAAACGAACGATCCATAGAAAATATGTTTGTATTTGGTTAGAATGAGGTCATCATCATAATATGTATCAATAATGCAAATAAGTGCCATCTGATGGCATACCCGTATTTTTCTTTCGCAATATCCCATCTCCTAAAGCTCGTTTACCCTCTTTAGGCGTAATAGCGCCTGTACTAAACTAAAGGGAAAAGAGGGAAAACAAGCTTCAAAAGAAGGGGAAATTCCGAAAGCAAAATACAACTCATCAGATGATTGCAGACCATCCTATTAGGCGTGATAGCGCCTGTACTAAACTAAAGGGAAAAGAGGGAAAACAAGCTTCAAAAGACGGGAAATTCCGAAAGCAAAATACAACTCATCTGATGATTGCAGACCATCCTGTAATTCCGACGATACAAATGTGAATATTAAAATTATATTCGCACCCAAAGTCCCCGCAGATATATTACCACTGATTAAAATTATTACACTGCTATGATATAGAGTCAGTGAAATGGATTCCCCAGGGATCCAAGCAGTCTCCCCGTTCTATCCCAGGGGATCTATATCTACCCCGCTCCCACCCTCATAACATATATGAAATATGACAATGGATTTGGAAACTAATTAGACTACTGTTAGAACTAGACCAAATAATTGAGCTTGTGGTTTAGTTTTACCATTGATCCATAAGTCCCCCTACATCGATAGCTGTAAGGTCAATGAGAAACTAGTATCTAGACTCATCAAGTCATCACATGTAAAACTCATGTCTGACGGGGACAAAACCCCAGGGTATGTATATACGAGTACTCATCACATGTACCATCAAGTCATCACATGTAAAACTCATGTCTGACGGGGACAAAACCCCAGGGTATGTATATACGAGTACTCATCACATGTACACAGAATTCATGTCTTTCGGGGATAAAGCCCGAGAGTATGTATGTAAGTGTATTAGTGTACCATACACCCAGAACTATAGCATCCAATCAGAACAATCAGAAGTTAGATAACAGAACTCATGTCTTTCGGGGATAAAGCCCGAGAGTATGTAAGTGTATTAGTGTACCATACACCCAGAACTATAGCATCCAATCAGAAGTTAGATAAAATATAGAGTAGGTACCATGTTACCATTACCAAGGACCTTCAGTGCACAAAAACCAACATAATATCTTGTGCAATATCTGTTAAACCGATGTCTTGGAGCAATTTTCTCTATTTCTTAACGATGAAGAATGGAAAAAGGAAAAGATGTGAGAAAATAAAGTTTTGTATACTTTTCTTTTCCATCAATACCACAGAATGCATATAACCAATATGTTGAACAACAATTCAACCCATATGAAGATTTTCTAGGATGATGAATGGCGATAAAGTTTCGAATTGAACGGGATTCTCGTATCTTTGGGAAAACTTGTGTTTTAAGACGTCTCCTACCCTTGCCAAACCAGGGTCGGTATTAGCAAAGGACAATAGCTCATGTGGAGAGGAATTGATGGAGTCTAAGTATCAAAGTTTTAAATAGGAGCAAGGGAGAATAAATCCATTTGTAAATTATGGAACTATAGCTATAATATGTAAAAAGTCTTTTATTTGAAAAATAAGCAATGAGAGACCAACAGGGGAATAAAATTGAACTCATAAAAATTGATACTCGAAATAATCATTTCGAAATCTATAGCGTTGGACATACCAGGGCGGTTAAGTCCATTCCTGGTACTTGGGGTTAGAGAATCAACATGTAATGCATCTTTATTAAATTCCAGATAAAGATGCAGCAAATGGATGAGACCGGTAGACGAAGGAGGAAGGAAACTAGAAGAGAGAGTTAGGGAAGGAGGAAACTGTTTGATAAAGATTTATAGCGCTGCCCTCCCACAGCCTCAACCCTTGTCTGAGTTAACTTCCTAAACTTGAAATCTGTAATTCTGTAATTCAGAGGTGAAAGCGTAAAAGGAGTTAACAGGGTGTTTCGAAATGATGAGAAGTGGGACTTGAGTTTTTGAATTGCATTATACTTTCGCTGGTCACTCACGCTCAGAATGTCTGGCAGACCAAGGTTTAAGTCTGTCAGACAGTCCGAGTGGTCGGCCTTGGGAAAGGTTAGGCAATGGCTAGGCAGAAAAGGTGCCAAAAATTGAACTAAGCAGTTAAAGGGCTGCCAAAAATTAAGAGGTCCTATAAAATTAAATACATTTCATATTGGAAACTATACGAAACCGCCTAATGAAAAGTTTTCATTTGGACACAAGAAAGGTCTTGGGATTGGGCACCCAAATGGGACTTACCTTGAGAACGAATATTTCCATGGCTAGGCAGAAAAGGTGCCAAAAATTGAACTAAGCAGTTAAAGGGCTGCCAAAAATTAAGAGGTCCTATAAAATTAAATACATTTGATATTGGAAACTCTACGAAACCGCCTAATGAAAAGTTTTCATTTGGACACAAGAAAGGTCTTGGGATTAGGCACCCAAATGGGACTTACCTTGAGAACGAATATTTCGCCCGTAGTCCGGGGGGGGGAGGGGAACACACAAATAAAAGTTATATACCTAGGTACCTTACCTAGCTACCTATCCTACTTCGGTGCCTATGGTATTAGTGGAAATCAGACCAAAGGCCTACGGGTTTTCCTAGTATATCTCTTGCAGGGGCGTCATTTGGGGGATTTCCCCAAACTTACCCATTTAATTCAGCTTGATACTCTTGTACATGCACTTATGTATGTACCTATGTATTGCTATATGTATTTTCTTTAGTAGCTATGTATTTTCTTTGGTATACTTTATTTATACTCTCGGCTAAAACTGAAAAGTTTATCCTACCTTTGATTTATCCATATTTATTTGCTTTGTTCATTTATTGCGCACTCCAAAACAGAAGTTCATATCTCTTATCGTAGCTACCTTATTACATAAAATACAAACTGTGAATATTGGACATGAAAAACTTGGTGAGTCTGAAAGTTTGCTCGCCCAAAACCACTTAAACTTATTAGATATCTTTTTCATTTAAAACCGGAGAAACAAAAACGAAAAATATCTTCCATTCTTGTGCATTTAATTGGATGATATTGCAAGGTAGAATTGTTTTCAACACAATGCTATCGTAGCATCTCTCTCTCTCTCTCTCTCCTATAAGTGCTACTTGGGGGCACTTAATCCTAACACCGAGCAACAAAAGTTGAAGCAATCTTTACCGGTCTCTCTCTCTCTCTCTCTTTTCTTTCTCTCTCTCTCTTGCCTTCTGGACTTTAATCGAAACATAAGAAGAAAACTTTCATCTGTTGTTTTTTTTCTTTCTCTCTCTCTCTCTCTCTCTTCTGACAATCTACACGAACGAAGATAAAACAAACATTTCTTCAAAAAAGTATTCCCACCATTCACCTCATCCCACGCCACTAACAAAAGGGAATTAACAAACTTTACAGAAGAGAAAAAAAACTTTAAGGAGAGAAAAAAAATCATAATCTCACAGGCAAAAGAAGATTATCAAAGTGCGAGCAAGAATTAGGAAAACTAACTACCTAGACGTGGTGCCTCAAGAAAGTATTCCCACCATTCACCTCATCCCACGCCACTAACAAAAGGGAATTAACAAACTTTACAGAAGAGAAAAAAAACTTTAAGGAGAAAAAAAATCATAATCTCACAGGCAAAAGAAGATTATCAAAGTGCGAGCAAGAATTAGGAAAACTAACTACCTAGACGTGGTGCCTCAAGGCTAGACGACGCTTTCTCGGAGAAAATCTGACGTGATTATTGTTTACAAATTGGATAGAAATCTGACAACGGCCTTATCCAATTTCACTGCAAGATTTTTTCACAATGGAAAAGAGAGGGGCCAATTTTTTTCTTCAAAATATGGTAGGTAAGTTTTACAACAGTGAAAGTATCAATGGAAATTTATATGAATCAACTTTTCTCAAATATGGTAAGTAGCCTAGAGTAGGCAGCTACCCTTTGAGACTTAACAATATTATAATGATACAAGTGGCAAAAAGTTATTTACCACATCTCCAATTCTACCGTTTCTCACTTGCTCTCGGGGGAAAGCTCCTTATACAGACGTTCTCAGAGAAAGCAAACCGGGTCGAACAAAAGGATTATAATTCACATTTCATAACACACAAACTATTAAAAACGCATTATAACAATATTATAATGATACAAGTGGCAAAAAGTTATTTACCACATCTCCAATTCTACCGTTTCTCACTTGCTCTCGGGGGAAAGCTCTTTATACAGACTCAGAGAAAGCAAACCGGGTCGAACAAAAGGATTATAATTCACATTTCATAACACACAAACTATTAAAAAAGCATTAAAAAAAGAGCAGAAAAAATTAAAAACTTAAAAAAGCAAAACATACACAAACAAGTTAGAGAAAAGCGGGGCGAAATACATGCAGCATGCTACATGAACAGAACATGAATGCAAAGATACCTACTTGCACCAGAACGCACACCATTGAACTTAACCCATCTCAACCGAACAACTTGGGGAAAATACTGCTGATAGTGCTGATGGCGATAACATTCTAGTTCTAGTGCCATCTAGTACTCAATGATAAACATTAGCAAATGCCTTTATGGCGACCCTCCCGATAAGAGTCGATTGTTCAAGCTTTTTGATCATATAGGTTTGGCCATTATGGGCATTTGGGCATGTTCATGATTTATGCATCAGGAATCAGGACACTCAAGTGAAAGTAAAAATTAAACTTGTACACCAATCACGGTATCGGATTCGTGTTACAACTCCATGTTGGTCAAAATCCCCCCCCCCCTCCCCTTAAAAAAAAAAAAAAAAAAAAAAAAAACTGCTACCACAATATATTCACAAGTTTAAGACCTTCTGATGTGGTTTGCAGACTTTTTTCTCCTCCTCCATGTATAATAAATTCACGAAAATGAAATCCGAGGTTGTTTCCTTCTCATTTCTCACTTCTATTTCCTCAGGAACACGGGTACCGCAGCCATGGTGTTCATATTTTATATTTATATTAAAATTCACATATCTCTCTTAAGGTAGAACACACGAACACAGAGACGTTGAAATATTGCTTAAACTTTCATTCCAGAAAGTGGGATACTTACTGAGATAGTGGCGACATCGAACAAAACTTGAAAGAATTAAACGTAACTGCTATTGTGGAAGTAATTTTTCAAGAGATACGTAGATCCGCACAATACCAACAAATCCAGCATGAAAGAAAAACACAGTTCAAATCCCTCCAACCATAGTACACATTTGAATATTTTTTTTCTAGTGAATATTTCAATATCAATGTGGTGACAGCGGTTAGCAGAGAATTTACCAATAATGTGGAAAGAGAAAAATTCTGATAATCCTATACAAAAAACTCCCCAATGTAAATAAAGTTGAAAGTAATATCTACTGAATATTTTTTTACAACAAACAATATAGTCTCTCCAACCACAAAAAAAGTTCATAGAATTATAGAAATAAAATACCTAGCGCTTATAGTGGTTCATAGAAAGTTGTGTTCAGTTGTCATTTGGGTACACAAAAAAAGTTCATAGAATTATAGAAATAAAATACCTAGCGCTTATAGTGGTTCATAGAAAGTTGTGTTCAGTTGTCATTTGGGTACTTTACTCGGAAGTGTTGGGTACCTACTGTACTGATACCTAAACCTATACATTTGAACTTAAAAACTGATCTTTTCCAATGTTTAATTCCAAAGGAATGTAAAACTTTCGAAGATATGTAAACCAATTCAAAAGGACGGACCCCTAAAAGTCAGCACTGAAAGTGACCAACAATTCCAACACAGAAATTTAAAACCAAATGCAACGGACCAACAACAGAACATAAAACAACTCAGCAAAAAATAGGAATAAGAGGCTTAAGAACAAGAATGTTATTTTTGTATGTGATAGGGAACTTAAGGCAAAGGAAAACATTGAAATAAGATGTTGAGATAAACATGAAGTACAAAGAGAAATAAATTTGAGGAGTGTAGGTGTAGAATGAATGGCAAATGTTGAAAAAGACATGAGTACAGTTTAGAATTTGGATTTGTTTGAAGATATGAAGTTTATGAATGAGAAAATTTCAGGTTGGTAAAATATGTTGAGAAATTCCGGTAAATCGCTTTTATTCTTCAGCTTAGTCTGAGTCTGAACAACTGAGGAAATGAATGAGTAGACAAAAAATGGGATTAAATCTTTTTTTTTTTTGAAAAAGACATGAGTACAGTTTAGAATTTGGATTTGTTTGAAGATATGAAGTTTATGAATGAGAAAATTTCAGGTTGGTAAAATATGATGTTGAGAAATTCCGGTAAATCGCTTTTATTCTTCAGCTTAGTCTGAACAACTGAGGAAATGAATGAGTAGACAAAAAATGGGATTAAATCTTTTTTTTTCTTTTTCTTTTTTGACAGGTATTATTGTGTACGTAAGAACAACATAAACCAACTCATTGTAAATGATGATTTGCAAACACGAATAATTCAACAATAAACAGTGCAAGGAATTTGTAGAAATTATTCAAAGGTCACAAGTAAATAGCGATGATATAATGTCAACAATGGAGCTTGCTTGTGTACGTAAGAACAACATAAACCAACTCATTGTAAATGATGATTTGCAAACACGAATAATTCAACAATAAACAGTGCAAGGAATTCGTAGAAATTATTCAAAGGTCACAAGTAAATAGCGATGATATAATGTCAACAATGGAGATTGTAAAATTAATATTTCAATCAAATTATTTACACTTCATCAAACCACCACGCTAACAAATAAAATTGTGACATTTTTTCAGGCTCTTTGAAAACAAACATGATCCCCTTCCGTCCAAAATATTGCATAGCCGTTTGAATTTGACTTTTTTATTTTCCGTTTTAAGGTCCAAGTTCTACGTATGTAGTAATAGCAGCAATGATATGTTACCTAATGATAATCATGGCTTCTTTCTACAAAAGGTTGATATAAAAGGATTGAGGATTAAGTTCAAGTCCTTCTTCACTGCAGGTCTGAAATGCCACAATGATTACATTACACTAAATTACCTACGTTGTACTGTTGTACAGTGTACAAGGTCCAAGTTCTACGTATGTAGTAATAGCAGCAATGATATGTTACCTAATGATAATCATGGCTTCTTTCTACAAAAGGTTGATATAGGTAAAAGGATTGAGGATTAAGTTCAAGTCCTTCTTCACTGCAGGTCTGAAATGCCACAATGATTACATTACACTAAATTACCTACGTTGTACAGTGTGTTGATACGAGTATTCAAATAGGATGAACATTTTCAAAAATTCATGAAAGAAAACTGAGGATTAAAACATTTCCAGCGAATGTAATATAGAGCTCGTATATCAAAATTTTCTCTCCTCTCTGATGTTTGCCAAGTGGAGGAAAAAATTTCTCAAACAAGAAAATTTGATATCTATGTACACATCCTATAATATGCTAATTTACATACGTTTAGCAAATATTTTACACTGTAATCTTTCCTTCCTCCTTCCCTCCTCTCGAGACTTCACTGCTCTCCGCCTCATTCCAGGCTCTAAAATTTGAACTTTCACTTTTCAGCAGGAAAAGTTTGCCTTAAGATGAAATGATAACCTTTTCTCTTAAAAAAAAGTTAACGAGTAATTTTCAAGCCGATATACTTTGCTCGAAGTTCTTGCTGAACAAAAAAGTGGTGTTAAACTCAACGGAAATGAAATATACGATAGATTAGAGGAGCAAGCTCATTCCAGGCTCTAAAATTTGAACTTTCACTTTTCAGCAGGAAAAGTTTGCCTTAAGATGAAATGATAACCTTTTCTCTTAAAAAAGTTAGCGAGTAATTTTCAAGCCAATATACTTTGCTCGAAGTTCTTGCGAAACAAAAAAGTGGTGTTAAACTCAACGGAAATGAAATATACGATAGATTAGAGGAGCAAAGAATATTTCCCCCGTAGTCCGGTTAATATCGAACTTGCTGTTCCCTGGATTGTCGGCGTCGATTCCCTGTCCGGTCAAGAAATATACAATGTTGTTTTGCCGGTCCTTATCTCCATCTGTGGCGAGGACCTGTGAGGGAAGAAAAATTATCCAGTCAGTAAGTTGGTTCATGGGAGAAGTTGTAAATTTAGAGAGAAGAGATGGAAAATTTGAGTTTAGTGACCTATGTACATAAATATCCAGTCAGTAAGTTGGTTCATGGGAGAAGTTGTAAATTTAGAGAGAAGAGATGGAAAATTTGAGTTTAGTGACCTATGTACATAATAAGCGTAAAATATTATATTGATGGCAAATTTTACAATCGAGAACACATTGTTCCCTTAAAAAAATAGAAAGTAATACAATCACATAGATTTCATAGAAAATCCACCTTCTCATAGAAAATCCACCTTCTAAAGTCCACTTTTTCCATCATGCATCAAGACAGAAAATACCTTTCTATGAATTCTGAGACACTGCGAAGCGTAAAATATTATATTGATGGCAAATTTTACAATCGAGAACACATTGTTCCCTTAAAAAAATAGAAAGTAATACAATCACATAGAGTTCATAGAAAATCCACCTTCTCATAGAAAATCCACCTTCTAAAGTCCACTTTTTCCATCACGCATCAAGACAGAAAATACCTTTCTCTGAATTCTGAGACACTGCATTCCATCATGCATCAAGACAGAAAATACCTTTCTATGAATTCTGAGACACTGCGTTTTATTACAGGTTCTGGGGAGATGTTCTTTGTACTATCCAGATTTCTGCTTCTCGTTGAGACAGGGTATGTTTCTAACAATGCTTCAAGCGGATGGACGACCTTTCCCTGCTATCAATTCTTTAAGAACAGAATATGGATTTTTCAGCTCTATTGAAAAAAGAGTACCTGTAATATTCTTACTTTCTTCTGCTTTACTTTAGTGTACGGAAAGTGTAAGTACACTTTCCGTCATAAAGAAAAAAGAGATCTGGTTCTTTCCTTTTCTTCCCACATCTTTCTTTGTCAACCTTCAGTTCTGTTAAAGAAAAGATAATTGACTGAGTATGGAGAAAAGAGAAGGGGAGACGAAGAGGGAGAGGAGAAAGGAAGGGGGGCGGAATGGGAAGAGAGGAAAGAGCGAGAAAGGACAATGATATAAAAGAGATGGATAGAAATGATAGGAAGAGTAAATCTACACAAAAAAGCCCACTCCGAGGCTTAGGTGGAGGGGCAAACAGCCCTAGAGGACGGGTTAACCTTCTACGAAGAGATAGGGAAAAAGTCTCAATATTATTACGTAATTAAATTTTATTGTTTGCTTATACGACTTAGCATTCCATTTCTGCCAAATAATTGACAAATCGAGTCAGTCCATGGGAACTTTCTTGTGTTGGTCAAAGTTGGAAACCCATATCTTGCAGTTTCCTGACAAGGATCCAAGTTTTTTTCCAAACTCCTACACGGAGAGTTTTCAGTCTGGAACAACAATGTTTCCTCGCTCATATTTTACATTTACATGAACATATATTTAACCTTCTCTTCTTTACTGTTGTTCCCCTCACCCTATCCACTAGAGTACCACTCTAGCTTTTTATTACTCGAAAATCTACCCAATATAAGTTGTACGTTTTACACTAACTCTTCAGACATTTTAGCTCCACTGTCTTGTGAAAATAATCCCGTAAGTAACAAATGACAGTTGGATTATAACGAAGAATAGCATTGTTCTATTCATTAGAACAGGAGGGACAGTTTGTCATATGTATTTCACGAGAATTTTACCACCTCATTGCTGCTTAACAACAAAATTTATCCTTAAGGCTTCTCCGATCTCCAATGGACACCGAAGAATTAGAACAGGAGGGACAGTTTGTCATATGTATTTCACGAGAATTTTACCACCTCATTGCTGCTTAACAACAAAATTTATCCTTAAGGCTAGGTACGGTAAAAGCAATAAAAACTATTCTTTTAATGTTGTTTTCTACAGTTTTATTGTATTAGGTACGTTTTTTAGCATTCAAATAAATTCCCAACATAGAAATGTTGGTCTATTTCTTTCACCTTCTTGTTCTTTCATTGACTTGCTACTACATAAAGTGATAAAAAATTGTATTTTGGAAATTAAAAAACTTAAACAAATCGTTTGAGCGATAAGAAAAATTTCCGAATTCCGAACCGAAAGAAAGGAGAAATAATTTATCTGTTGCACATTGCATACACACAACAATTTCAAGGCTGTCATACAAAATCAGATATTCATCTTTTCGTTTGTTGTAATTTTATTTATTGTCAACTTTTATGACTTACTTCAACACTGAACTTTACATAACATTTACACTGAACTTACATGTATTTTTTTAAAAACTTATTCTATTGGAGAATCATGGGTGATTAAAATTTGAACTCCAAGGACACAATTTGAACAACAAGCCTCTACTTTACCATCTAAAACTAATCTAAATTGATTGTGAAGTAAGAAGGGAAAGTAATAATATCTCGCTCCTTCTCGTTTGATGTGAATAATTTAGGAGGGAAAAAAAATCCGTTCACAACCTGGTACGATTTATTAAAAATTAATTTCAAAGAGAAAAGTGGTGGGTGGGGAGAATAAGGTTCTAATTAAAACTGAACAAAGAAGAGCAGTAAGATATTGAGAGAACATTGAACCGAAGAATTCAATAAATGGGGCAAAAAATGTATATTATAATCAAAATTTAAAATCTTGTATTACTAATTTTGTCTTCATAATAAAAGCTCAACAGATGAGAAATTATAAATTCATAGAATATTAACCATGCTCTGCTCCTTTACAATTTGAAAACAAGATCGTTAGAAACCTTTTAAAATTAAAACCAATATGTTGATGATATGTATGTAGGCAGCTGATGTCTCTAGAATTACATATATGCGAACAAGCTCATTTTTTTTTTTACACCCCCACAGAAAGAAGTCTATGAACTCACTGAAAGGTTTGGGAAACTGGGATGAAAATAATGGTGCCGTAAATCAAGAAATGACAAAAAATAAATAAAAAGCCTCATTTTCCTCAGCACAAACAATAAATATTGCTTTAGTAAAACACCAAGGAAGGAGGATGGGGAAAAAATTTAGTTGCCAAGTTTCCCTTCCTTGAAAAAAAAGTAATAAAGATGCTGTTTGACATATTCCAAAATAAAGAAGCAAAGTATGGATGTTGATTTTTTTCACGCTTCGTTGAATACAATTCAAAGGTAAACAAATAGGTGAAACAGATTTCAGGTCAAGAAAAGGTAAGGAAGTAAAGAGTGGAAAAATACCTTTTGCTGTGTAACAGTTATTTGAGTATCATTTTACTTTCCACATTAGCAATAACATAATTTCATTCTCTTCTTTTATTATATCATTAAACTGGAAAACTATTCTCATCCCAAGTTTAAGTTAGTAAAACTTGTGTGGAAAGGAGGTGTTTAAAATGGAAAGAATTCTGTGCGAAAAATAAGAAAATAGCGTAGAAATAAGCTTAAGAATGGGGAGAAAAGATTGCTTATTATTTTTTTGTTTAATATTTTTTTTTTTTCCATTTTCCTCGAGCATGTTTTGCTAGAATATTTATACGTTTGTCGCCTGGAGTAACGGATATTTTATTATATGCAAATGCTCCTCCACCGACGGAGCGTTTTTCTCATTTAATTTCAGTTAACCAAAAACTTTGCGTAGATAGGAGAAAATTTCTTTTCTCTCTTTGAACAACATTTCTTTGAAGAAGAAAGAAGTTTTATAATTTTTTCAAACATTTTAATATATTCTTTCGGTACGTTTTCGAAACCCATGTACTTTTTCCACCCTCATTTTTTGGGTGACGTGAATATGAAATGAACAAATTCTCGATAGAATACGGAGCATTAACACTAGGTACAAATAAATACAGAACTTTAATATAAATGCAATCTAGCAATAAGCTCATTTCAATATTAAATGCGACTAGTAAGGTAACATAGAAACATAATACTAGTACTTAGTATGTAGGTATAGGTATGTGACGTGAATATGAAATGAACAAATTCTCGATAGAATACGGAGCATTAACACTAGGTACAAATAAATACAGAACTTTAATATAAATGTAATCTAGCAATAAGCTCATTTCAATATTAAATGCGACTAGTAAAGTAACATAGAAAAATAATACTAGTACTTAGTATGTATAGGTATATGCTAGTCGACCACTCTCATCTGCATAAAAATAAAACCAAGCAGATATAAAACTGCTATTCAAATTCAGAAACAGCAAAAACACGTTCTGTTCCAATTCCCTTCAGGAAGAGCAGCAACTGTGCAGCTTTTTAACCTCCTAGCTCCTTGTCTCCGTATTTCATTATTTACATTACAGGGAGGCCAGCCAATCCTTGACGAAGCTTCCTGGAACTAGAACATCTTGAACAAAACCCTCTGGCTCAACTATCAAATTGACTTTTAGTTGATTCGAGGAATAGAGTTAAGCACCTTTTCATGGTTAACCAGATCCTATCTGGAGAGTGATGAATTTTCACTTGATATAATGAACAAGGAAAAGAGTATGTGTGAAATATTGCCAAACTTTCTAGAAAGTTGCGGGAAAAAACTCGGAAGATTTTCAAGACAAAGATAATGGGAGGTATTGTTAGTTTAAGTTGACTCCCTGGTGTCTCTTCAATTCAGAAAGATACGTAGGTGTAATAAAAGAAGCGTAAAAAGAAAGTCTTGGTGGTGGGGAGCAGTGGTAAAACTTTCCTTAAGTAACTTATCTTCACTCGAATTTCCCATTTCAGACCTTTTCCCGTCTTAAAAACGAAATTTCCCCAAGATCACCAGTGTTATCACTTGCTACCTGTTGAGATCTTCAAAATTAAAATTTCAACTGAAAACTCGCAGAATAACTAAATTTTATTTCCAGACAACTAGTTGAAGGATGAAGGAAACCCAAACTCGTCAAAATGTTCTCAAGTAATCGGAAACGTCACTGCCGAGGTATGCAGGATAGACAAAAGCGTGTTGAAGAAAGTTCTTTGATACTGTCAACGCGTTCAATTTTCGGAAAACGTCTTTTAAACTTTGATGAGACATATGACAGCTATGACATATTCCTCATGTAGTCTGACGAGGCTATATGGTAAAGTGGAAGCCAACATTATACATAATGTGTATATGATGTAGAAAGCAAATTTTCTAGTGATATAAGTGGATCTTTTACATTCCATGCAAACCCTCAGGTTATTAAACAGCAAAAATCTTGAGAATCGGGTGATAAGACGTCACAATAGTTTCTCACTCACGGATGAAGATTTGAAGAGTGTTAAAATATCTGTAGGAAATTTAATGAAAGCCCCAGATGGAAAGTGATTCCTTTACCAGGCATGCAAAATCACAGGAATAATTTATTAATGCAATTGCGCAAATATTATGTATTAGAGACCAATATCTCAAACGAACCCATAGGTGTTAGAAGTAGAATAGATAGACAGAAAATATCTTGTGATAAATATGCTTGCGAACCCATAGGTGTTAGAAGTAGAATAGATAGACAGAAAATATCTTGTGATAGATATGCTTCACAGTGATGGGAATCTCAATCCCAAGACTAAACAACATTTCAGCACATCAAGCTACATGTCATTCACCATACGAGATATAATTTTATACGGTACCAAAAATACAAAAAACCCAGCAAAATCCATTCCCAAAGTACTTTGATATACCTCAATAGTTCACGCAAAAAAAGCACCACCAGAAAGTTGTGAGAGCCCATGTAAATGGTTAAAGAGTTTACCTTGAGTAGCGAATGAGGGTAGGGTCCGGGCAATTCTTCCTCCATGATTGCCGGATAAAGAGAAGTATTAAACACGGGCGGCATATCGTTGACATCATTGATGTGGATCACAACCGTGGTCTTGTTCTCATTGAGACTGTCCGAGGCAACCAGGGTTAACTCGTACTAAACAATAGTGTCATGCAACAATACAAGTGCGTCATGCAGGGTTAATATACGGTGTGGGGGGAACAGGGTTAAAATAAATAAATAACAAGGGAGAAAACAAAGAAATTGAACAAATAATAGAACGTGTTAGCACAACAAATAAACAATTAATTCGGGTGTGATGTGATCCTGGTTTACTCTATTTAAAAACAGGGAAAGACAAAGGAGCAGCAATGGCCCTCTCGTTTTGATGGTAACTGAGGTGTTTTTTATTCTTATTAGGTATTTATTTTATTAGATTATTTTTTTATTCGATTATATGCAAAAACACGAGCATTATGGCAAGCGGAAGGGAGCAGGGGAACGAATAAGTCAGAAAAGTCCGTGCTTTTACGTAATTGGAAAGTCTTAAGGGCCTCTTGAAGAAAGTATACTTGAACAGACAACAGAGAGCTCCTTGTGGGGAGAGGAAAAAAACATAAAATTTCATTAGGAGAAATAACTTTATAAAAATGTCAAAACATTAAATTCATCATTGTCTCGTTCTTTGTTTAATGTAACCTTGACTGCAAGAAAACTTCGTTTTTCCTTTCTCCCTCTCTGTGACAATAAAAAAACCTCTTTTTTAAAATTTTTTGTTAAAAATCACGACTATTTAATCAAGGACATGAGAACAGACAGAAGATGGTGAAATAGTTTCAAATTTCAATTATTTTTCGCAAAAGAATGGTAAAAAAAAACTTTCATAGAATATAATTTTTGAATTTTTCATCATCTAAGTTTCAAATCCAACGGAAAAATGGGAAACTTTTATTAGTTTTATTTTATTTTAAACACTTTTGTACAAACTTTAGACTAAAGGTAGATATTCTGTATTATATTGAATTTCTGGGAACATAAAATGAAGAGTCTGGGAATGACGGGTTCAATGAGTATTGGTGTTGGTGAAAGAAATGAAGTATGCTTTGCACATGGCATAAACTAAGTTTTTTACGGGCGCTCATAAGATTCTTATTCCATAAAAAGGCTATTTTTTGATAATCCAAAAGTTTATTGTACTTCTAAATAGAGTAAAGACACAACCAGTATCAATATAAACAAAAGAAACAAAAAGATATTATAACATAATGTGTAATTGATTATTAAATTAAAACAAAAAGGGGAATAATAAGAAAGATATTGGTAAAAATGGCAGGGGATGAAAACAAAGCGATATAGGCGAAATTTAACTTTAAAATAAAATTACTTTTACCAATTTCATAAGACTTTCACACAATACCATTTATTTTCATGTATAGGTACCTCGTGTTACATTGACATGGAGTTTCGGAGGTTTTTAATCCCATTAATAAATAAAGTCATTCCTCATTTAAATTTCATTTGTCCACGGGCCCCGCGCTTTTGGGGGCCCCGCGCTTTGAGGACTTACACTAGATATTATGGGTTTTTTCTAAAAAAAAAAGAATGTTGCATGATATTTTGCATGAAAGATGTGCTCACCGTAGGTAATGATTGATACAAATGAATTAGGTAGGTATAGAAGTGTTTTCTAGTAGGGAGGGGGGTAGGTCCTGGGGGGCCCCGCGCCTTTGAAACTGCCCCGGGCCCCGCGGGGGGCTAATCCGGCCCTGATTATAGGGTGTTTATTGTTTATAATAATTAACAATGAACGGTTTCTAGTAGGGAGGGGGGTAGGTCCTGGGGGGCCCCGCGCCTTTGAAACTGCCCCGGGCCCCGCGGGGGGCTAATCCGGCCCTGATTCGATGTCGATTCTTGTCGACCGACTTTGGGTGACAGTAATGTTAAAGCATCTTGAATATTTTATTGTATTTAGTACCTACTCCTACCTACCCCTATGAGAGTAGAAATTTAGACCACAAACAATCAGCGTCGGTAAATTACTAGTACCTGGGGGATACAAAGCCATTGCTTTCATTTTACTTCAATGTATTTTTTCAAGATATAATCGTAGCAAAATAAAATTGTACAACACAAAAACATACATAAACATTATTTATCATTTTATAATTAAATAAAAACTCACCCCCTCTTGAACTTTTGCAAATGAAACTCCTAAATTTATCAACATTATCAAACGAAAGTGGGACACACACAAATAATAATAAAACTTGTGTGAACATCACACGACTTTCCTCATCTAATTCCTACTCAAAAAGGATCCCTCTTAACAAATCGCCAACGAAAAATGAGTTTGGAGTTTGTACCCATCCTTTCCCAGTGTCCCTAAAGTACGTGTACCTACTTCATCTGCTAGAAGGATAATGAAAGTAAAACTCCCCGATCTTTTCCTGCGCTATCTTCATGAAAATTAAAAAAAGTGCCCCAAGCAATCCGTCCTTCTGTTTTCCGTTTTTCGACCCCTAGTCTTTGCCGTAGCCCCGTAGAAAAAACATCGACAAAAAACACACGAAATTGTGTAGGAAACACACAATACCATTTATTTTCATGTATAGGTACCTCGTGTTACATTGACATGGAGTTTCGGAGGTTTTTAATCCCATTAAAAAATAAAATCATTCCTCATTTAAATTTCATTTGTCACCCCGTACATTTGCATTTCATTCGCTCGCTAAACAATCACGTAAAGTACACTTGGCGGAAGATTTATTCTACAAACATTTTGACATTAGGGAAGGAAAAAAACTTTCCTCCCTCGTACCACTCCTAACATGAGGACTATTGTTTACAGGAAGAGGTTCACTAGGATAACTGTAGCAACCTCATTGGGCATCCTACCATGTCATAGCTAAAGGAAACCACTTAAAACATGTCCAGAAAGCTTGGACACTATAACGACGCGACATCGAGTCAGTCCATGGGAACTTTCTTGTGTTGGTCAAAGTTGGAAACCCATATCTTGCAGTTTCCTGACAAGGATCCAAGTTTTTTTTCCAAACTCCTACACGGAGAGTTTTCAGTCTGGAACAACAATGTTTCCTCGCTCATATAAAGAAAATAGAAATGCTGATGAGAGAATGAGAAGGTAAAGAGAATTGTGAGAAGTAACATGTAAGACAAAGATAATGTTATTCAGAACGACAGTGCATGTGCAAGTGTGTGAGAGAGAGAGAGAAAAAGAAAGGGCGAGAGTCAGAACAAACATGTTACAAGAACTACTTAGACTTGGAAAATAGAGAAATCTCTCTCTCTCCTCTTTCTCTCCCACCATAAAATATTCAATCCCATATCCCTTGCAATATTATTTCCTTCTCACTCTCACACTCATTTTACCATAATAGGTAACACACTTAAGTGAGGATTGCACCTTAAAAAGTACTTCTGAAATTGTTTCGATAGTTTAACTCTAACAGGAGCAACATAGTGCAGCAGCTGGTTCACAGGAAAAGCTGGAAAACTTGGAGGGTTCCAGTTAAAATCTTCTGATTTTAAATAACTGGTGAAGATGATTCCTCGGATAAAGTCCCTAAACCAAAATTCAATTGGTGAGAGGAAAAGGGAACTGTTGAAATCAAAATTGGAGTATAACCTTTGTATTGCCTCTGGTACACTGACTGTTATCTGACCACAAAGAAAAAGATTACACCAAAAATTAGATCTTCCGTTACTTCCAAAAATACCGATAAAATATATGTAAACTTGGTTTTTTAATACGAGTAGGTACGTACACTGACTGTTATCTGACCACAAAGAAAAAGATTACACCAAAAATTAGATCTTCCTTTACTTCCAAAAATACCGATAAAATAGTACACTGACTGTTATCTGACCACAAAGAAAAAGATTACACCAAAAATTAGATCTTCCTTTACTTCCAAAAATACCGATAAAATATATTATGTAAACTTGGTTTTTTAATACGAGTAGGTATGTTAGATACACAATGTGTCCATTTTCTCAGATTTATCTATGTATTCTGCTGTTTCACAGACTATTAGGTTTGAGGGAAGTTCAAAATCCTTCGTATCTTCGTTTTTCCTTGGAAGAAAGTCTTGGTGGTGGGGAGCAGTGGTAAAACTTTCCTTAAGTAACTTATCTTCACTCGAATTTCCCATTTCAGACCTTTTCCCGTATTAAAAACGAAATTTCCCCAAGATCACCGCGACGGACAGGGGGGGCAGGCCTCAACCCTTCTAATACTCTCCCATGTTCTTAATAAATACAATCCACAACTTTTTCAATCAAACTTTGCTTTGGTAGGCCTCAACCCTTCTAATACTCTCCCATGTTCTTAATAAATACAATCCACAACTTTTTCAATCAAACTTTGCTTTGGCGAGAGATCTTTTCGGATTTTGAGTGAGAGGTTCAATTTCCACCAAGTTGCCCCCAAAACCTGACATACTTCTGGTCATTTTAGTGCGAGGTATCGCCTTAGTTGAAACACTATTAGTATAGTCCGTACTTTCAACAAAACCCGCAGAAATTTTACATTACTAGGGCGCACCTACTGTGTAATAAGAATGTGCTTGTTTTACTTTAATCTTTATAACCAAGGCCATTTTCCCTTTACTAACTTAGTTTCCTATTAGGCTGTAGTACAACATTGCTCAGAAAATCAAAGCTATATGAATCTCATTCCCCCCCTGTTAGTTTTTAGTCCACAACTAATCACAAAATAAACAAGTCTTTGTTCATACGGCGCGGCGGCTGTTTGCTATGGAAGTCTCCAGACAAGAAATGGAACTTTTCTCGTTCATTCTTCACTTGTAATCTTTTTCTTTGTGGTAAAAACAAATAGAAAAAGCAAACACTTCTCGAGTTGGGTGTTGAGTAAATACGAGTATTAGGCCCACGACGAAGGCTCTTTCTCAAAACACAAGACAAATTTCATGTTCTGTACGGCCTTGCAATATTATTTCCTTCTCACTCTCACACTCATTTTACCATAATAGGTAACACACTTAAGTGAGGATTGCACCTTAAAAAGTACCTCTGAAATTGTTTCGATAGTTTAACTCTAACAGGAGCAACATAGTGAGCAGCTGGTTCACAGGAAAAGCTGGAAAACTTGGATGGTTCCAGTTAAAATCTTCTGATTTTAAATAACTGATGAAGATGATTCCTCGGATAAAGTCCCTAAACCAAAATTCAA
>NW_007378256.1:103182-133626 GCF_000475195.1 Diaphorina citri | reverse complement strand
TCTGTCTGTCTGTTGCCATAGAAGGACTTATCCAAACCTGGTCGACCTATATATCAAATTAAAGGTCTTTTTACCAGGGACACGAAAGTGGTGCAAATTTTGTCCAGAAAACCAAAAAGCCAAAAAACCGGTTTTTGGGGGATTTTTTTCACATTTTCTCACACAAAGAGCCCTGATCTTGAAATTTGTCACGACGACCTATGAACTCAAAGCGAGAAATTTTTAGATAACACTTTAGTTGATAATTTAAGACTGGTTTCAGCATCACCTGTGTTAACCTACGCCAAGCAAGGCCAATAAATGGATGGGTGACTTAAAGGAATAAAGGGAGAACGGGCTCTAGTCTTGATTTTAAATCATTACATCAAAGTTAGTCTTGATTTTAAATCATTACATGAAAGTAAAATCAAAAAATCAAATCAAGAATGATAATAAACTGAATATTAAACGAATTAGGTATATTAAACGGTACATAATATATAGGTATTCTTTAACCACGATCGAATAAACTACGGCCTAAAAAATTCCCGGAGGGATGGACCCAGCTTGTTTTACCTCAGCGGGTTAAGTTTCACATTCTTATTCATGGTATAACACATGTGTGCTTTACATCTCTCTACAGTAGCTTCTTCTTATCCTTGTATTTCTTTCTCTCATCCCTCTTCTTATTCTTCAGCCTCTAATCTTCTTCCATATCCCTCTCTCAGCTTTTCCTCGCACCCTCATGGTTTTCGTCCCCAGTGAGTTGAGGTAGCTTCTTCTTATCCTTGTATTTCTTACTCTCATCCCTCTTCTTATTCTTCAGCCTCTAATCTTCTTCCATATCCCTCTCTCAGCTCCTCCTCGCACCCTCATGGTTTTCGTCCCCAGTGAGTTGAAAACCAGATGTTTTTTCTTCTCCAAACACGTTAGGAATGGAATGCACGACAATCCTGCATGATTTCAAGGAGGGAATCTTGAGATTCATCCTGCGTGCAAAGTGAGCATTGATTGATTACAGTTTTTCTTCGTGTGTTTTCATCTGTTTTTCAATTATTTTGGATTATGCCCCTGTTTGTCTAATAGACGAGGTGATGAGACGTTTATATTGATAGGCATTATTGCCGCTGTCTTGTGGTAGACCTACTTTTTCAGCAAAGAAACGAGTGAATATCAGGACAAAGTTCTGATTAGGATCAAGAGTTTCGTCATACCTACAGGGGAAATTTCTTTCGTTTAGTCCAATGCGATTGCTTGACCTGTGAAAATTCCGCAGTTACTCAGGATTCCCAGAAGTATTACCCTCTGTCTTTTTGTTCGTCTCTTTCTGACTCCTCTCGTCCATATCTCACAAGGGACAAATGAAAGATGAGTATGCTATGACCCAGAAATCCAATGTAGCAGATGTCTCATCATTGCAAATTAGAAGGAAAGGTGCATTTTCTATAGAAGAATCCGAACAATAAGATCTATTCAGAAGATGTTACACGGGAAAAGTTCACATCACATAACAGAGCACGCGGGCATGAGGGTACGAGAATTGAAACAAGATTCTCTGACACAAGGAAAATCCATTTCGGAAAAGTTTCTGACCTTTGTTATGTCATTCTCTCCCTTGACCAGTCGACCACCCTGCCCTGTTTTTCAATTTTCATTAAATTAGGAAGACGAGACACAGTTTATTGGGTTCGTCCCTTCCTGCTTATTAGGCTATTCAATTCCTCTGTGTTCTATCCTGTGCAGGAAGTAGCTACTAGCACACGCTATCCCGTCATAAAATCAGGACGTATGGGATGCTCTGGGGTTTTAACGTAAAATAAACGTCTTATGGATATCTCACACCCTGCGCTGTTTTTCAATTTTCATTAAATTAGGAAGACGAGACACAGTTTATTGGGTTCGTCCCTTCCTGCTTATTAGGCTATTCGATTCCTCTGTGTTCTATCCTGTGCAGGAAGTCGCTACTAGCACACGCTATCCCGTCATAAAATCAGGACGTATGGAATGCTCTGGGGTTTTAACGTAAAATAAACGTCTTATGGATATCTTGCTGATTAGGATCAAGAGTTTCGTCATACCTACAGGGGAAATTTCTTTCGTTTAGTCCAATGCGATTGCTTGACCTGTGAAAATTCCGCCCAGACGTATTACCCTCTGTCTTTTTGTTCGTCTCTTTCTGACTCCTCTCTGTCCATATCTCACAAGGGACAAATGAAAGATGAATATGCTATGACCCAGAAATCCAATGTAGCAGATGTCTCATCATTGCAAATTAGAAGGAAAGGTGCATTTTCTATAGAAGAATCCGAACAATAAGATCTATTCAGAAGATGTTACACGGGAAAAGTTCACATCACATAACAGAGCACGCGGGCATGAGGGTACGAGAATTGAAACAAGATTCTCTGACACAAGGAAAATCCATTTCGGAAAAGTTTCTGACCTTTGTTATGTCATTCTCTCCCTTGACCAGTCGACCACCCTGCGCTGTTTTTCAATTTTCATTAAATTAGGAAGACGAGACACAGTTTATTGGGTTCGTCCCTTCCTGCTTATTAGGCTATTCGATTCCTCTGTGTTCTATCCTGTGCAGGAAGTCGCTACTAGCACACGCTATCCCGTCATAAAATCAGGACGTATGGAATGCTCTGGGGTTTTAACGTAAAATAAACGTCTTATGGATATCTTGAGACACTAACTGAGGAAACATCACATCAAAGGACTTTAGATGCCTTACCCTGGGGTCTACGATCTTGGGATTTGCTTACGTAAAGAAACTTACTAATCCCCTGGTTTACAATTTCATGTGAAAGTGTTTGTTAACATCTCAGTATAGTGGCAGATTATAACTGAACAGTCTCCGAGTATTCTCAGAGGTTAATTACTTTAGATGCCTTACCCTGGGGTCTACGATCTTGGGATTTGCTTACGTAAGGAAACTTACTAATCCCCTGGTTTACAATTTCATGTGAAAGTGTTTGTTAACATCTCAGTATAGTGGGAGACTATACCTGAACAGTCTCCGAGTATTCTCAGAGGTTAACCAACACTTTAACATGAACTTGTAGTGTAATCAAATCTCAAGTGACATAGTGGGTATAAGTATGTCGTGCCATAGACACAATTTTCGTCCTACCATTTCAAATCGACAGCGACTAGTAGGCACGGGAGGTTGTAAAATTAATTTTTCCTATTTCCATTTTGCTCTCTCCGAGGGAAATGTCCTTTCCTTTTCACACCTCATTCTCTCCCTCTCTTTTACACCTCATTTCTCCTCTTCATGATCCTTTTCCTCTTTTTTAGTCCGTCCTTCCTTTATTAAATTACAACAGTAATAATAAAAGGTATAGTGGACGGACTGTTTGGCTGAGGTTAGGAAGGTAGATAAGTGGGTAGGACGGTACTGACGGTAGGTATTTCACTATTTCAGTAGCTGCCTTATAGGACGAGCCGGTTAGAGGCATTATGAGATCTTTTTTTGTAGATTTTTATTATGAGATTTTAGCCGTTCGCCTATTTGTATTTTAGTAGAAAGTTTGCCATTTTCTTTCTAATTTAGTAGATGTTTTGCTACAGATAGAAATAGGCAAATAGGGACCGTTCCATTGAGACGTCAGGATTTGGTGTAAAGAGATAAACAATGAAGACGTATTCCTTTAAAATTTGTTTTGTTGTTTCAGACGAAAACTTGACACGAATTTTTTATGGAATCGGAAATTTTTGTAGTTTATAGGTAGGTAAATACAGTACACGTACTCGTACCTAGAACGTTTCTGCTATCTTGAAAATTTCCATTAAAAAGTTCGAGGCTTTTGAAAAAAAGAAGAAAGTGACAGAAAGAATATTTTTACAATATTCCACAGAGAGAAGAGCGCAGCATATGAGAATGGAATTCCTCAAACAAAACAACCAAGGGTCCTCCCTCAATTTTCAAAACTGACGAAAAAAGATGGAGAGGAATTGAAGGAGAGGAATAAACAGACTGAGAGAAGGAAGGAAAGAGATATAGAGTATAGATGGAGGGAGAGATAGTAGAAGGGAAATTACTTATTCTGGGGAGCTACTTGAAAACAAATCTTGATTCATTAAAAGGAGAAAAAAAAGAGAGGAAAAACTTAAACAAAATGGGTATGTTGCCCGTCTCTAAAGAGGAAATTGTATTTTATAATAAAAAATGTAAACGTTCAATGGGTGTGTGAAAAGCATTTTGAAAACAAGTAAGAAATACACCAGGGTTCTGTTTCCAATAGGGAGAGCTATGTATAATTATTCCGGTTGCAGCATTTCTTTATTGCAGCGATTCCCAACCGGGGTACGCGTACCCCTGGGGGTACGTGAGAGACCTTCCGAGGGTACGCGAGAAAAAATTGTGTAAAGGTAAATTTTGATGGGTTATCAATGCAGTACAGTCCAGAGAAGTACTGAATTTTGACCGTAATGGTACACATGAACCAAGGTATTTGTAACTTGTAACCAAAGAAATACATAGTCTTTCATTACGTGCAGTAAAGATAGACAGAAGCGGATTGTAAAAAGTATGGAAATTTAGCCCCCAATACTTTTAACCCTAGGGTTTATAATCTTATGTGAATCCTTTAGGTGTCTACTGAACTCTGAGAAGGCTGACGTAATTTTAGTTCGAAGCGAAGAGACGGAAGTACTTTCAGTATACACTGTACCAACATTGTTTTTCCGGTTGTAAATTTTTTTATCTTTCCTCGTGAAAATCATTTGATTAAATATAAATTAACACGTTTCAGAATGGGGTGAGAAAGCACTCTTCTGTTCTAAAAAATCTTAAACGAAACATTTACTCTGCAGGTATTCCTGCCAGAATTTATTGCACTTTCTTAAGCCCCGACATTTTTCGAAAATGCCACAAGAGTGATGTTCTTGATAATTCTCTCGTGGGGGCCAACCTCATTGTCCGGAGATTGGTGCTTCAAGTCCAACTGATCAAGTGAAGTCAGAAAATTTAGCTCATATTGATCGAGTTTGCAGTATTACCTGTGTTACGTGGGACTAGGTGTAGGGGCCAAAAGCCCAAAAGGTTGGCTTAAGCTTATACGAATCTACATACCTATGCTACACTATAATAGGTATGTATACTACCTACTGGGGTTAGCAGCATTATCTATGCTACTTCTCTCCCTCAGGTTGCTGTACGAGTATTATGAGTGCTGTTCCGGTTTGCCCTTCATTTATTAGTTTTCGCTCTAATCTAAACGGACTACCAGAGTGACCATTTCATTTTCAATTTGTAAATCTATTTGTGTTTCAGGTTTTCCTAATCTAAATCGAGTGCACACTATTTTAACGATTATCGTTTAGTGACTGATATGAGAGGGTAATGCGTGCATAGGATATGTTATTGTGGATGCTTGTAAATCTATTCGTGTTTCAGGTTTTCCTAATCTAAATCGAGTGCACACTTCATTTTAACGATTATCGTTTAGTGACTGATATGAGAGGGTAATGCGTGCATAGGATATGTTATTGTGGATGGTAAATGTTATTGTGGACGAGGGATGATGTGATGTCGAATCCCATGAAATGACATAGAGGAAGAGGCAGTGCAAAGGGGAGGAGGAAGAGGAGGAGGAGGAGGAGAAGAAGAAGGAAGATGAAGAACAGATAGGAGAGTACATGGAGTTGATGGACATAGAAAAAGTGGAGGATGAGAAGAAGGAGAAGGAGGAGTAAGAGTACAAAGAAGAGGAAAAGGAGGAGGTGGAGAAGGAAGAAGAAGAACAGATAGGAAAGTACATGGAGTTGATGGATATAGAAAAAGTGGAGGATGAGAAGACGGAGGAAGAGGAGAAGGAGGAGGAAGAGTACAAAGAAGAGGAGGTGGAGAAAGGAAAAGACCAAGGACGATGTAGAAGAATATGAGGAAGGGGACATGGGGTTGATGGATAGAGAGGGATGACTGTAAAAATGGGGTAAGCAAAAACAAAAGTCCATAACCAGGGCGTATGTTCATTGAAACAAATGAAAATGCGCTCTCTCCCAGGTAACTACATAGGTAATAGAGGTACCTATGTAAGTACTTTTTTTACTTTTCTTTTGTTCCCCTGTTTATTTGCAATTCCTCTCTCCCTTTTTCTCATTCCCTGATTCTGTCATGTCTGTCGGGAGTCTGACCTTCTTTTAGTTTCTTCCTTTCCTTTCTTTTCTGCTCCATTTTCATTGTAAATTGTACTTTCATTATTTGAATTTCTCTTTGCATACCTCCTCAGTTATCACCTTGGTCCCCCTCTTGTTCTTATTCTTTCCCTCCTTCCATATCTTCCTTTATGTCTTCTTCGTCTTCATCTTCTCCTTCTTCTTCTTCTTCTTCTTCTCCTTCTTCTTCTCCTTCTTCTTCTCCTTCTTCTTCTCCTTCTCCTTCTCCTCCTCCTTCTCCTCCTCTCTTCCTCCAAATACCTGGGTTTTCACACGGTACGGTTTAATCGCTATTTGCCCAAGGGCCGGATGCTACTGTCAGAGTAGATGACCCTTGAAACGTACTGACACAGTAAATATTACCCCCATTCCCTCCTTCTTCCCGGTCCAGAATTTACTAGGCTACGCCATAACGCCCCTTCCTATGACACCATATCCCCTTAGTTATGGACCTCTCCCCCTCCTACCTAGTTATGGACCTCTCTCTCTCTCTCTCTCTCTCTCCCTAGTTATGGACCTGAAGGGACTCACACGGGACCCATAACTTTCATGTAAATATTACCCCCATTCCCTCCTTCTTCCCGGTCCAGAATTTACTAGGCTACGCCATAACGCCCCTTCCTATGACACCATATCCCCCTAGTTATGTATGGACCTCTCCCTCTCCTACCTAGTTATGGACCTCTCTCTCCCTCCCTAGTTATGGACCTGAAGGGACTCACACGGGACCCATAACTTTCAACTTGAAAGCCCTTTTATACCTCGATGACATATTTGTAGCGGGAGGGCAGAATGGATTAAGTTCGTGCGATGTTGAGAGGTATGGGGGAAAGTGACTAATTATCCATGTTTGAAAGTGGAATACCTATATTGGAACTCGTGGATGGGATGGAAGTGAAGATGGAAATGAAACTTGACAATAGAACTGGAAAATATCTAATGAAACTGGGACCGAATGGAAGAGAAGCTGAGAACACCAGTTCAACACAGAATATTGGTTTAGCAAAATAGAACGTGGTTGATGGTGATGGGTGACCTAAGATGGTAATCTTAAAATTCGCCTGATGTCTGCCTGACTTTCGGGGTGCACTCAATTTTTTGAGGACAATTTAGGAGCCTATCTGCCTGACTTTCAGGGTGCATCACTCAATCTTTTGAGGACACTTTAGGAGCCTAATTTATGATCCCAATTATGAAATTTACTAATTTATTAGCCTGAGCCGTATTAAGATTATTGTTAAAGGAAAACCATTTGAAAACATTGCTTGAGCATAGTAATAGTTGCTGTGACGACAAAAATTGCGAAATGAGAGATACAAAGTTGTAAAATTCAGAAACAGACCACATATCTGAAAGGGAGCCAGTTTGCTCTAGATTTTGGGTCTCATTTATCCGGCGCAAGATACTTTGCGTCATAATGGATGTCGAAATACCAAACTCTCTCCTCTATGCCCCTATGTCCTCCCCAAGTCCTTTGTTTTGTCTCTCTCCCACCAACCTCTCCTCACCTAATATGAACAGTAATAATAATTGAGCTATGGATTTTTTTCCATATTATTGTCATTATACGTACATTTGTTCTTGTGTATACATAGTTGTTCACTGATTGAACATGAAGCCTGGAAACCTCTAAACAGTGTAAAATAGATCGGAACAGACAAGTGATATGAATTAGAAACTAATGAAATTATCGATGCTTTTTTAACAAAAGAAATTAAATATCCCAATAATTGAAGAATGCTTTGATTTTTTTTTTTTTAAATATTATTACAGATTATTACAGATCTCAAAAACAGCAGATTTTTTTCCCAACACAAAGATAATTCTTAAATCACATGCTGATGAAAGATTTCATTATTTTTCTATGTCACCTAGTTTTCCTTCTGTTCTCATCATACATGCATAACCCAAGTGTGATCTTACATCTGAAAATAGTCCCTCATTGCCACAATATTATCAAGAGGAGGTTCAACACTTCTGATACAGATTTAATGAAGATGCTGAAATTGTTGAGTTCATGTAAAATTCAAATTAGGTACATAGGTACTGATTTTCTTTAACCACGATCGAATAAACTACGGGCTAAAAAATTCCCGGAGGGACGGGCCCAGCTTGTTTCCCCCGAGCGCAGTACTGCTGTTTGGCTGAGGTTAGGAAGGTAGATAAGTGGGTAGGACGGTACTGACGGTAGGTATTTCACTGTTTCAGTAGCTGCCTTATAGGACGAGCCGGTTAGAGGTTAGAGGCATTATGAGATCTTTTTTTGTAGATTTTTATTATGAGATCATTTTAGCCGTTCTCCTATTTGTATTTTAGTATAAGGTTTGCTATTTTCTAGAGATTGTATTCTAATTTAGTAGTTGTTTTGCTACAGATAGAAATAGGGACCGTTGCATTGAGACGTCAGGATTTGGTGTAAAGAGATAAACAATGAAGACGTATTCGTTTAAAATTTGTTTTGTTGTTTCAGACGAAAAGTTGACACGATTTTGTTATGGAATCGGAAATTTTTGAAATTTATAAGTAGGTACCTACATACAGTACTCGTACTGGTACCTAGAACGTTTCTGCTATCTTGAAAATTTCCATTAAAAAGTTTGAGGCTTTGGAAAAAAAGAAGAAAGTGACAGAAAGAACATTTTCATTTTCACAATCTTCCACAGAGAGAAGAGCGCAGCATAAATATGAGATTATAATGGAATTCCTCCCCCGATTTCCAAAATTGACGATAAAAGATGGAGAGGAATTGAAGGAGAGGGATAAAAAGACTGAGAGAAGGAAGGAAAGAGATATAGAGTATAGACGGAGGGAGAGATAGTAGAAGGGAAATTACTTATTCTGGGGAGCTACTTGGAAACAAATCTTGATTCATTAAAAGGAGAAAAAAAAGAGGAAAAGTAAACAAAATGGGTATGTTGCCCGTCTCTAAAGAGGAAATTGTATTTTATAATAAAAAATGTAAACGTTCAATGGGTGTGTGAAAAGCATTTTGGAAAACAAGTAAGAAATAGATAGTCTTTCATTACGGGCAGCAAAAAACAAGAAAAAAAAAAAAAAAAAAAAAAAAAATGAATATCTCGGTACAAACTAGCGAAAAAATTAATAAATTCAAAAATTAAAGAAAAAGAAAAGATTTTCCCATTACTTTAGTGATAGAAAGTAAAAATTGAGGACTTGATTTCATTCTTTTTCTGTAAGAAAGCGAAGTAAATGAAGAATAATGGACAAGTTCGAAAAGTAAAGTACGAACCATTTATTGTCGTCTGTTGAAGTACCTACGGTTCTTGAAGTACCGGGAAGTATTACTCCCCCAGGGTTCTGTTTCCAATAGGGAGAGCTATGTATAATTATTCCGGTTGCAGCATTTCTTTATTGCAGCGATTCCCAACCGGGGTACGTGAGAGACCTTCCGGGGGTACGCGAGAAAAAAATGTGTAAAGGCAAATTTTGATGGGTTATGCAGTACAGTCCAGAGAACTACTGAATTTTGACCGTAATGGTACACATGAACCAAGGTGTTTGTAACTTGTAACCAGTATACTCATTATGATGGTGGCGGGGGTACGTGAGATTAAATCCGGGTACCCAAGGGGTACGCGGGCGAAAAAAGGTTGGGAACCACTGCTCTATTGTGTCCCCACCCCGGGGCTCGGGGTGGGTATCATGAGAGAAATTTACTAGAGTTTTCTTTTTCTTCCCTTTTTGCTCTCTTTTTTTCCCTTTTCCTTGTACTAGATTCCCTTTTCTTTATGCTCTCTTGAATGAAAAAGTCAATTTCCTTTCATTGTTTTCAAAAGAGTGCCCTCCGCTATCGTTTCTAGAAAACCATATCGTTTCGCGAAAGACCAGAAGAGAGAGAAAAAAAATCTGCCAGCTAGAAGTAGAACCAAGAAAAATGTCTTCCTAAAGGGGATTGGCAAAATCTCTTCCAACATGTCAAGACATAGGAAGGATTGGCTTGTTCTACCTTTTATTACAAGGGATATTACAGTCTTCGTCACAACAAGGTAAGAGCAAGAGAGAGGAGAAAGGAGAGAGAAACAAAGTGTGCCAGGGATATAAAAGCATTGAAAACTGACGTTAAGGCAATTAAAAAATTGCAACCTCTCTCCATCCTTGTGTTATTTTTTTAATTGCTCTCCGTTTTATCTCCTTACGCCATTCCTTGATACTACCTTTCTTTTTCTTCTTCTTCCCTCACCTCCATTACGTCTTTCTCCCTTTATCCATTCCTTCCCTTTGTTTTCTTCCTTTCTCTTTTCACACCATCTCTGTACTCTTCCTTTTTTCTTTGCTGTTTTCTTTTGCTCCAATTTCTACTTTTTCTGCCTCCTTTATCCATTCATCCTTTTGTTTCGTCACTATAATTTTCTCTACTTCCTCCCATTTTGACTAGTTTCCTATGCCTTCTTCTTATTTGTTCCTCTTTCTCGTCCCACTTCCTTTCTTATTGCCTTCTCTCCTATGCTCTTTTTATTTTTTCCTTTTTCTTCTTTCTACTATTACTTCCTTCCTAATTCTCCTTTTCCCTCTCCTATTCCTACGTTCTCTCCTCCTAATTCTTCCACCTAACCCTCTCTCCACTGCTTTCCCTTTCCTTACTAAAGTAACGGAACAGCTGACAGATTTGTTGTTTTATAGTTTCTGCTGATTTAAACCAAAAGGCTCAGACTGCAGCTGTTTTTTTTTCTGTTTAATACTGGATTTAAATATAAAGACGTGATAAGAACACAGAATTGAGAAATAATTAACTCAGAGTTACGCGTGTTACTTTAAGAGTGAAAAATTGTGTTTATTTTAATTATATTGCAAAGTTGGTTTTATAGATCATCCCAATAGTTTAAAGAGTAGGTCTGTAGATTTCTATAAAGGGCTCATTATAGGACCTAATATTTATTTCTACGCTAGAAAACGTGCATTCCTTCCTGCCGATCATATTAGGGTAGGTAGGTACCCCAAGTCTCAGACAATAGGTGCCCCCTTGTAATGTTATTTCTTATTTCTAAAGAAATGAATCAAGACATAGGGGGAGCTAGAACCTTACGCACATGTGCTGGAAATAAAGCGCGCTCAAATCAAATCTGAAAATCACGTTACCAACAGCTGACAATAGTTTTGAATAGTGTGTCTGTCACTAGACTTGCATGTCGGAGTTCCCGGGTTCGAAATGATCGGCGGGCATGAATTTCTCATGTTGATATCAATGACCTTTATTATTTTATCTGGATGAATGACCGTCTAGAAAAGAATTTGATGCTGATAGACCATGTTATTTTGGGGATAATCATAGACTCGGAGGTCAATGAAATGGAAGTTTAACTTATTGAAAGCCGAAAACTACAAATTAAAATGAAACAACCATAGAATCATACACCATTTGCTAACCGAGGCTAACCAAAATGTTATACCAAAAATAATTTGTGGTGTCCCTCTAACTCTAGAACTCCGGTACCAATTAAACCGCTCAACTTCGTATGAAAGCCGAAAACTACAAATTAAAATGAAACAACCATAGAATCATACACCATTTGCTAACCGAGGCTAACCAAAATGTTAGATCAAAAATAATTTGTGGTGTCCCTCTAACTCTAGAACTCCGGTACTAATTAAACCGCTCAACTTCGTAGCACATGGTTCTAATTAGCGGCAATTTTTTTTCGGGTTACCAAGATTCCCCTCAGACTACATCGTAAAATCCCTTTTTCTTTAAATCCCAATAGTCCGTATGTAGCTAAAGTTCAGTAGAATCATGTTCATTTTATGTGTTCCTAGGTCAATTTTGCAGGGTCTTGAATCAACCTATGACTGGACATTACATTTGATTGGCACACCGTGCCGGAGATTTTGGGTTTGATTTACGGCAAAATTCTAGATTTCTGGGAATAATTACCCCATGAGTGGTTGAAAAGCGCATAAGACACTAGGGTAATAAAAATTAATATTTGCTAAAAAGTAAAAATTACCTTTTTTAGACAAATATAAATATGTAGAGGTATAGAGCTATGTAGGGAGGAAGGAAATTAGAGCGAGTAGCTGCCTGTGTATTACATTGGTTCTCCCGGGTTTATTATTAACTATTTTATCGTTCTTTTATGTTAATAACCTGAATATTGACCGTGTATTGTATTCAAATGAATTCAATCCACATGGCTGGAAATTAATTGATTAATCTTTGACCCTTGTACCTCGTTGCGTAACACACTGTACTATAGGTAGTTATATTAGTACCTAATTTCATTTCTTTCAGGATATTTACTGGAACGTTACTATTTCCTTTGCGTATGCGTTGGCCCCTTGATAAAATGTTATAGTTATGACTAGTGTGACTAGTATATTGTATTGTAATATGATTGGTATGAACTTGGGCGTCCTATTTTGTGACGAACACCTGATGTGTGAGGTCAAGAAACTTTTTCATTTAAACTTTCCGTTTTTATTTCCTATGAAGAAGAATTTATATGACTCGACAAAAAAAAGAGGAAGAAGAGATTTGATTTATATCTCCCTCCCTGTCTTGCCTGAGGAAGGGTAATTGCCTTTGATCCTCGGTCTGAGGTAGGTAGGTAGGTAATACTTTGAGTGAGTTGCCCAATCTAACTCTTGTTGCCCATTTTATCTCTTGACGTAATTAATACATCTAAAAAAAAAGAGGAAGAAGAGATTTGATTTATATCTCCCTCCCTGTCTTGCCTGAGGAAGGGTAATTGCCTTTGATCCTCGGTCTGAGGAAGGTAGGTAGGTAATACAGTAATACTTTGAGTGAGTTGCCCAATCTAACTCTTGTTGCCCATTTTATCTCTTGACGTAATTAATACATCTGTTGAAGATCATTGTAACAGATAAGAGTAACCACTGTCTGAACTGCCAAAGCCAGGCATTCACAGGGTGTGCACGTTAAGGCAGTCCGCAAACTGGTCACAACACACCAAAATTTACGTGGTACGTGAAGACTACATTCGAGGTACGTGAAGGTACATTCGCTGACCCATTGTATTTTATTTAACACTTAACCGAGAACCGAAAATTAGAGAGTGGGGGTGGATAATCAGCTGATTAAAAAAATCAGCTGTTTGCATTAACCGAGAAAAAATGGTGACTCTATCGTCAACCGAAGTCCAGAGCTCGGTTTAGTATGGCAAGAGGGGAAGCGTAAACCTAAAAAATGATTAACGCCCCTCACGTCAAAAACACACTTCCATGTGAGGGGAGGTAGTAACCTTGAATAAACCGAGCTTCGGTTAAAGGTTAAATAAAATGCCCCATACATATGTCTCATGTCTAAAAACGGATACCGAGAAAAAAATGGCGACTCTATCGTTAACCGAAGTCCAGAGCTCGGTTTAGTATGGCAAGAGGGGAAGCGTAAACCTAAAAAATGATTAACGCCCCTCACGTCATAAACACACTTCCATGTGAGGGGAGGTAGTGACCTTGAATAAACCGAGCTTCGGTTAAAGGTTAAATAAAATGCCCCATACATATGTCTCATGTCTAAAAACGGACCCTGTATATTCATAAATAAAGACATGAGAACAAAAACAACTCATCAATATTCCATGAGTCACAAGCTCATACTCATGTGTCAGAGTCCAAAACGATATATAAAAATAGTCCAATGAGATTCATCAGTTCTCTATACCTTCTAGTCCAGGAGTCCCCAACCTATTTGAAGTGGTGCTTTGCATACCTCCTCAGTTATCACCTTGGTCCCCCTCTTGTTCTTATTCTTTCCCTCCTTCCATATCTTCCTTTATGTCTTCTTCGTTTTCATCATCTTCTTCTTCTTCTCCTCCTTCTCCTCCTCTCTTCCTCCAAATACCTGGGTTTTCACACGGTACGGTTCAATCGCTATTTGCCCAAGGGCCGGATGCGGATGCCACTGTCAAAGTAGATGACCCTTGAAATTATTGACACATTACTTCACACATATTTAAGGTGATACAACTATATCCAGTTATTTTTGCGCCTAACAATACTGACTTGGAAATTTTTTTTTTCAGTGTAGTAGAGCGTTTTTATTTCGAAAAGTACCCTTTCTCAACAATGTCATATACTAAAACCAAAAGGTCGAATAAGTTCTTTTCTTTTAGTTCTATAATTTTTTCCATTTTACTCTTTTTAAAAAGAAACCAATTTCTGCCCTATTAGAACTGGTTCTTACAAGTCTGGAAGATTTTATTATTGACTTTTGGAAAGACCCTTTCTCGAAAATATTATAGGCTAATAAAATCAAAAGGCTTCGCAACCCGCAAGGGACTACATACGAGCACCTTACTTGAGCGGTCTATAAACAAGGCGCTGTACTACATTCTATGTATGTATATTGTATTCTATACTAACTACCTATGTATGGGCTCAAAATTAGGTCTTACAAGTCTGGAAGATTTTATTATTGACTTTTGGAAAGACCCTTTCTCGAAAATATTAGGCTAATAAAATCAAAAGGCTTCGCAATCCGCAAGGGACTACATACGAGCACCTACTTGAGCGGTTTATAAACAAGGCGCTGTACTACATTCTATGTATGGATATTGTATTCTAATTATTCTATACTAACTACCTATGTATGGGCTCAAAATTAGATGAAAACAACTACAATTGCATGGAAGAAAATTGTTCTTAACGAAGTATGTAAGTACAACAAAGTTAGTGTGTCAAATTACTTCACTTCACTTCTTTTTGTAAGAAAAACAAAACCTTTTGAGGAGAGAAAAGAATGATGAAGACATAGGGGAGGGTGAAAATGAAATCCGGAGAAAGAAACAGGGGCTTTCATAGAAGGAGAGACGAAATTTGTCGTCCAGGCTCAATAATTCTGGTTAGAACGTTAGAAGATTTAACCCAACATTAAAATTACAAACAAATCAAGTTCAAGAAAGCCGTGTAAAGTTCATTTTAGCTTTCGAAAAACTACTGACGTGACGGTTGTTGAACCAATTGGAGAAGCTTTCTGACATGCCGGCCCTGCCGGAGCAGGAAAATTCACGAAAATGGGAAACATATTTTACCGCCCCTGGGTGTAAGAGTTAAGTAACCGAGGAAGAAAAAGGGATAAGAGGAGGCTGAAGAGGGAGAGAATTAAAACACGATAAATAACATTACCTTACAGATTAGGAGATAGAAGGGGGTGGGAGGGCAAGGGACAGAGGGATATTTTTTTTCTTTGTGAAATTTTGTTTTCACCTATTTTGGGGGGAAAGAAAGAAAAATTAATTTCTGTCACGTCAATTTCATCTGTCAGACTATCCCTCTCTCTCTCTTTCTCTCCCTCCCTCCTTCTTTCTAAAGTCTAAGGGGACAGGTTAAAAAAACAATAATTCTGGTTAGAACGTTAGAAGATTTAACCCAACATTAAAATTACAAAGAAATCAAGTTCAAGAAAGCCGTGTAAAGTTCATTGTAGCTTTTGAAAAACTACTGACGTGACGGTTGTTGAACCAATTGGAAAAGCTTTCTGACATGCCGGCCCTGCCAGAGGAGGAAAAATTCACGAAAATGGGAAACATATTTTACCGCCCCTGGGTGTAAGGGTTAAGTAACCGAGGAAGAAAAAGGGATAAGAGGAGGGAGAGAATTAAAACACGATAAATAACATTACCTTACAGATTAGGAGATAGAAGGGGGTGGGAGGCCAAGGGACAGAGGGATATTTTTTTCTTTGTGAAATTTTGTTTTCACTTATTTTGGGGGGAAAGAAAGAAAAATTAATTTTTGTCACGTCAATTTCATCTGTCAGGCTATCCCTCTCTCTTTCTCTCTATCCCTCCCTCCCTTTCTCTCCCTCCCTCCTTCTTTCTAAAGTCTAAGGGGACAGGTTAAAAAAAGAGCTTTTTTCAATGCAAGCAAGGGGAACAATTCCCACTTTTACAATTTATAGGTATCTAATAAAAAATCGAATTACAACAAAAAATAGGAAAGTTACCACAAGAAAATTTCCAGAGGGAGGACGGAGATGAAGATGACTTATCCTTATGAAAAGAAAACATTTTCAAAACCGCCATCGTGGAACAATTCCCACTTTTACAATTTAGGTATCTAATAAAAAATCGAATTACAACAAAAAATAGGAAAGTTACAAGAAAATTTTAAGAGGGAGGACGGAGATGAAGATGACTGATCCGTATGAAGAAGAAAATATCTTCAAAACCGCTACACTACATCCACCAATAAATTTGTTTAGTTACGAGAGTTGTAATATTGGCACATCCACCAATTTGTTCAGCAATGAGAGTTGTAATATTGACACATCCACCAATAAATTTGTTTAGTTAGGTACGAGAGTTGTAATATTGGCACATCCACCAATGAATTTGTTCAGTTATGAGAGTTGTAATATTGACACATCCACCAATTTGTTCAGTAATAGAAAACGTAATTGGAACAACAGAACTATACAATACACCAAACCAAAGCTGCCTAAATCCTCTTCTTGGCACGATCATCAATCATAACATTCCAGCTCCCACAAGAACACTGTATAGTCTCGTTTGCCAACCACTTACTTTGTACAAATTTCCCACCATACCTGTCTCCTCTACCTCCCATTTTTTCATTAATCAAAAAAATTCAACCAGGCGGGAGCAAGAACATTAGCTCCCGTTTAGTTTTCCCTTCGTCTTGAAAAACAAAACAAGTTTGCCAGAGTTTTTCCTGCCCGTCATAAAAACTGAGATGCCGGTGATGATGACACAAATGATGCTTCAAATACAGTAGCGATCAACTCTGAGGAAACTCTACAAGTCTCTTGACCCCAGAAGAGGGTTGATAATGTTGATATCAATGACCTTTATTATTTTATCTGGATGAATGACCGTCTAGAAAAGAATTTGATGCTGATAGACCATGTTATTTTGGGCATAATCATGGACTCGGAGGTCAATGAAATGGAAGTTTAACTTTATTTGTGTTTATTCATAAAATGTTGTTCTCATTATTGTTTTTGCCGTTCGGTTCTATTGGACTTTGATAGAACTTTGTTTAACGTTTGCCTTTGCAAAAGGAAAAGTCACCAAAGGCATTTCATCATGTGTCATGCGAGTTGCGGGATAAGGAATTCTGACATCTCCACTAATTTCATTTTCAAAGAATGTTGACTGAGTTCTTCAGTTCACTAGACTAGACCACTAGGACCAAAATTCAACCAGGCGGGAGCAAGAACATTAGCTCCCGTTTAGTTTTCCCTTCGTCTTGAAAAACAAAACAAGTTTGCCAGAGTTTTTTCTGCCCGTCATAAAAACTGAGATGCCGGTGATGATGACAAAAATGATGCTTCAGATACAGTAGCGATCAACTCTGAGGAAATTCTACAAGTCTCTTGACCCCAGAAGAGGGTTGATAATGTTGATATCAATGACCTTTATTATTTTATCTGGATCAATGACCGTCTAGAAAAGAATTTGATGCTGATAGACCATGTTATTTTGGGCATAATCATAGACTCGGAGGTCAATGAAATGGAAGTTTAACTTATTGAAAGCCGACATTTGTGTTTATTCATAAAATGTTGTTCTCATTATTGTTTTTGCCGTTCGGTTCTATTGGACTTTGATAGAACTTTGTTTAACGTTTGTCTTTGCAAAAAGAAAAGTCACCAAAGGCATTTCATCATGTGTCATGCGAATTGCGGGATAAGGAATTCTGACATCTCCACTAATTTTATTTTCAAAGAATGTTGACTGAGTTCTTCAGTTCACTAAACCACTAGGACTAACATTCAAGGTGGTAGAGGTACCCTGTATAGGGAAGGGGGATCATTACTATTATTATACAAGTACACTACATGATATTTTATACGTCTGAGGTGAGCTGTATTGATATTACGAAGTATTTTACTGCCTTTCTCTACTGTGTTCTTGCATGGGTGTTGGATATTTCATTTATTATTTTATCTACGCTCACCCCCGCTTGTTTTATGTATTTACAGCATCCCCCTATATTCCTCGTTCTTCTACCTTGTCTTCTTTTCAAATAAAAGTTCTTCCTTCAAAGTTTGTGATGTATGTTTTATCTATTACATGGAATACAGGCTCTATGTATCTTATCTTTTTTATGTTGTTATTGCACGCTCCCGTTTGGTTTTGATTGAAATATTCATTTCACTCAAAGCGAAAAGGTGTTTTGTACGAGTATGCTTCTGTAGAGAATCTGAGAAGGTATTTTGTATGTTTCCGTATGTAGCTAAAGTTCAGTTAGTTCAGTAGAACCATGTTAATTTTATGTGTTCCTAGATCAATTTTGCAGGTTCTTGAATCAACCTATTACTGAGCATTACACTCGACACGGTGCCGGAGATCTTGGGTTCGATTGGCGATGGATTCTAGATTTCCGAGAACAAATCGGCCCATGAGGGGCTGAAAAGTACATGAGACACATGGTAATATTACCTAAATAATTCAATTTGTGAATGTGTAGAGGTATAGAGCTATGTAGGGAGGAAGGAAATTGGAGCGAGTAGCCTGTGTAGGTATTACAATATTATTACATAGGTTCTCCCGGGTTTATTATGAACTATTTTATGAATAGGTACTCAAAATAGGTAACTTTGTCATGTTGGCATTTAGAAATTATTTCGTAATCTTATGCTAGTTTCGAGATTTTTTTTTTTTTTCATTGACAGTTAAATACCGAGTTAATCAAAAATGATAAAATGGACATTAATAATTAATAACAAAATACAAGGATATAATATTCCTGGAAACATGCAGAAAGTACGAGACTTTTCGGGGTAAAATAAAAGAAAACAATTACTGGCAAAAGAAACACATAAAATATTCAAATCATGCAGAAACTTTCGGGAGCAAAATTCTTAGGTCAGGTACACAAAGCAAGCATGCAATAAAAGAGAATGAAATTAAATTAAAAAAACAAAAAGATTGGAACTTTACCAAAACGGCAAACGCAGATGAAAATAAAAAGTAAAAAAATAAAAGAAGAAAACGGAAAAGAAAATGTTTAAAAAAATCTAAAACACACAACACACAATAAGAACAAACAAAAATCAAAGGAAAATTCGAGGGAAAATATGGAGTTAAGAAAACGTTACGTAAAGCCTTTGAAACTTGAAGACGTGAGAACTGTTTGCGAGCACTTGGGAAAATCAAAGAGGGGAAAAAACTTTCATAAAAAAATCAACACACAATAAGAACAAACAAAAATCAAAGGAAAATTCGAGGGAAAATATGGAGTTAAGAAAACGTTACGTAAAGCCTTTGAAACTCGAAGACGTGAGAACTGTTTGCGAGCACTTGGGAAAATCAAAGAGGGGAAAAAACTTTCATAAAAAAAATAAATTAAATAACTAATAATCTTTGATTCGAATTTTATTCAAGGAGAAAACAGAACGGAGAACAGCTCAAGTCGAAGGTTGGCAAAAGAATGAGAATGAAACGCGAGAGTAAAGGGATCGTAGGGAACCATACCAGCTATGTGTAAAGTCCCTTCCCTTTTCCTTGCAAGTGACGCAGATGCTTTCTAAATAATAAGCAAAAGACTAGCAGGGGGGAGAGCCAGCGTAAACAATACGTTTCTATAATTCAGTCTGGAGAGGGGGGGATATTGGACTTTGATAGAACTTTGTTTAACGTTTGCCTTTGCAAAAGGAAAAGTCACCAAAGGCATTTCATCATGTGTCATGCGAGTTGTGGGATGAGGAATTCTGACATCTCCACTAATTTTATTTTCAAAGAATGTTGACTGAGTTCTTCAGTTCACTAGACCACTAGGACCAACATTCAAGGTGGTAGAGGTACCCTGTATAGGGGAGGGGGATCATTACTATTATTATACAAGTACACTACATGATATTTTATACGTCTGAGGTGAGCTGTATTGATATTACGAAGTATTTTACTGCCTTTCTCTACTGTGTTCTTGCATGGGTGTTGGATATTTCATTTATTATTTTATCTACGCTCACCCCCGCTTGTTTTATGTATTTACAGCATCCCCCTATATGAATTTCTCTGTCGATTAGATTTCGGTGAGCAATTGGCCCTGTTAGGACTATCAAAAGACCTTTTGTATGTAAGAGAGTTGAGCGACGAGTAGCGGTATTACTCGTGGGAAAATGCCTTTATGATCTTATTCGTGAGAATACGCTCTTAAGTTTCTAGAAAGAGTGGGCAGGAGTGACCAGGAGGGACCTAGTAAAACCCCATAAAATTGTGGAGATGCTCTTTGTTCCACCACAAAATTTCAATTTGATTTATTCGACATTGACAGATTGAATCATGTAGTCTGCATTGTAAGCGTTTTTTTAATTTATATTTTTCAACTTTCCATGGTGCAAACTTTTTTCCTGTTGAAAACGTGTATACTTCCGAGAAGTATTGAGCTTTTCAACAAGCTACAAAACTTTCAAGTATTTTTCTATACAAAGGAACTTTACTCGACTAATACGTCGAAGTCCACAGGTATGGGAATAGGTACTCAAAATAGGTAACTTTGTCATGTTGGCATTTAGAAATTATTTCGTAATCTTATGCTAGTTTCGAGACATCCACCAATAAATTTGTTTAGTTACGAGAGTTGTAATATTGGCACATCCACCAATTTGTTCAGCAATGAGAGTTGTAATATTGACAAATCCACCAATAAATTTGTTTAGTTACGAGAGTTGTAATATTGGCACATCCACCAATAAATTTGTTCAGTTATGAGAGTTGTAATATTGACACATCCACCAATAAATTTGTTTAGTTAGGTACGAGAGTTGTAATATTGGCACATCCACCAATAAATTTGTTCAGTTATGAGAGTTGTAATATTGACACATCCACCAATAAATTTGTTTAGTTACGAGAGTTGTAATATTGGCGCATCCACCAATTTGTTTAGCAATGAGAGTTGTAATATTGACACATCCACCAATTTGTTTAGTAATAGAAAACGTCGTATTGACACATTATTTCGTTCCATAATTAAAGTAGGTATTAATGTTCACAGTGGTCGTAGTGCTTCTTTAATTAGCAAACAAAAAGTAATTTTACGAAATTTCTTTTCGCACAAATTTTTGGAGCATAAAGTTTGCAAAATTCTTTTTTATTTTCTCCCGGGCATCTTTTGTGTATTTTGTAGGTAAATACCTACAAAGTAATAAAAAAATATGAAAAATACCCAAGCATTCTAATTAATTTCAAACAATATCTCAACCAATACTTTGCAAACACTTGGGATTTTGGGTCTTTCGATAGAAAAGTCAAAAAGTGCCACTCTTCTAACGTCTTTTCGAAAGTACCTCTTTCGGGCATCTTTTGTGTATTTTGTAGGTAAATACCTACAAAGTAATAAAAAAATATGAAAAATACCCAAGTATAGCATTCTAATTAATTCAACCAATACTTTGCAAACACTTGGGATTTTGGGTCTTTCGATAGAAAAGTCAAAAAGTGCCACTCTTCGTTATCTTTTCGAAAGTACCTTTTCTGATTCATACAAAGATTTCACTCATATTTTGAACAAGAAGTCGTTTAGTACTTATTCCCTATCCCCATAGAGCAGGGACGTAGCTAGTGGGCAGAAATAGGGGTAAGGGTGAAAATATACGTAAACAAATAGGAAGATACCAAAAAAAGTATCTACTAAAGATGTGTCTACAATAATGGTAAGGTCATGCGTCATGCGGTACATAGGGGTCTTTTCCTACGGGGGGATCTCTCGAAAGCAAATGTTGAATTCCCAGCCGCGTTATGAAATTTTGTCCACAATACTCAATTTTGGAAAATTGACCAAAGCAATAATGATATAAAACCACTCTATTCGATCTACAGCTGGAAGTCTGGAACAAGGGACCCTTTAGTCTTAGTAGTCCTTAACGGAGAACCAACCATCGACCATCATAGATCATAGCCTAGTACAGACCCAAGAGAAAATATAATACAAACCATGCTAATGAATAGAAGTGTCCTCAACGGAGCACTGAACATAGCTCCGACCATAGTACCGACCCCCGTTGAAAATCAAGAAATTGAGCCATTTTTTCTGCCATGGTCGATATCGTGGCGAGGGTCAATGGTCCATAGTTGCCGTTGTGGCCACACATTAATTGAAAGTTTGGCTGCTTATTCCCATAAAGATGAGGGCTTCCAAGGCAGGTGCGCTACCTTCCAAGCTAACTAGGCTGGTAAACTGGCGAATTAAACTCCATTTTAAAACGTATTGTGATCCGCGGACCATAGGTTAGAAACCACCGTCTGAGTGTATCGGAAACACATTTTGATTCCAACATCGACCCTTAGATTCTAAATAATGAGGGTATCCGGGTGATAAGGATCTTATCAGCTGGTCTCGATTGTTTTTGATAGTAGGGTTCAAATCCCACGATCTATTTTGAGGACCTTTGACTTGAAAGTTTGGCTGCTTATTCCCATAAAGATGAGGGCTTCCAAGGCAGGTGCGCTACCTTCCAAGCTAACTAGGCTGGTAAACTGGCAAATTAAACTCCATTTTAAAACGTATTGTGATCCGCGGACCATAGGTTAGGAACCACCGTCTGAGTGTATCGGAAACACATTTTGATTCCAACATCGACCCCTAGATTCTAAATAATGAGGGTATCCGGGTGATAAGAATCTTATCAGCTGGTCTCAATTGTTTTTGATAATAGGGTTCAAATCCCACCATCTATTTTGACGACCCCAGTATTCGACCTTTGATTATAAAAAATGATTAACGCCCCTCACGTCATAAACACACTTCCATGTGAGGGGAGGTAGTGACCTTGAATAAACCGAGCTTCGGTTAAAGGTTAAATAAAATGCCCCATACATATGTCTCATGTCTAAAAACGGACCCTGTATATTCATAAATAAAGACATGAGAACAAAAACAACTCATCAATATTCCATGAGTCACAAGCTCATACTCATGTGTCAGAGTCCAAAACGATATATAAAAATAGTCCAATGAGATTCATCAGTTCCCTATGCCTTCTAGTCCAGGGGTCCCCAACCTATTTCAAGCTCATACTCATGTGTCAGAGTCCAAAACGATATATAAAAATAGTCCAATGAGATTCATCAGTTCTCTATACCTTCTAGTCCAGGGGTCCCCAACCTATTTGAAGTGGTGGACCACAGACGACCACTAATACCTTGCAGACCACTTGATGAAGTTCGGCCCGGCCAATAATCAAATCCGCGACCTAGCGCTTACAAGGCAGGCTACACTTCAAGTCAACTAGGCTGACAAATAAAGCATTGAAAGTTTGGCTGCTTATTCCCATAAAGATGAGGGCTTCCAAGGCAGGTGCGCTACCTTTCAAGCTAACTAGGCTGGTAAACTGGCGAAGCGGATAGGTTTTTCATACCCAGCATCTCATGAAGGATCTTGAAAACTGTTCCATAAAGAATGTCCACACTCTCAGCTACAACATATACTTTCGTCCGTCGGTCTAGGACCACCAGATTATGGACTTTTTCCACAAGTTCTTCGGTACGCACGTTTTTGGGCCACCTGGGTGGTCCTCAGCAAAAACACTCGTGCGTCCTCGTTCAAATTCGCTAAATCAAAAGCGAATAGTGTTCATAGATGGAGAAAAAACCCCACACACAGCATCTAACTTTGATTTGATCTCATCACTCTTTTTCCCGTCCAAAATGAGGAATGAAATGACTGCGCGGTACTGTCCTTTTCCGTGATTGGTATGAACTTGGGCGTCCTATTTTGTGACGAACACCTGATGTGTGAGGTCAAGAAACTTTTTCATTTAAACTTTCCGTTTTTATTTCCTATGAAGAAGAATTTATATGACTCGATTTGGACTCGAACTGACAAGCTACAGATCTGAGGTGCACTCTGTCAATCTATCAATAGGCTACAATAAGTTTGCTCAATGTTGTATCATGTCCCCAAACACAGGTACTTATTGATCCACCCTCGTAAGTATGGGCAGAGTTGTTTTCTTTTACTAGAACTCTTGAACATTTTAGGCGGTGGACTGATCGATGGATTGAAGGATAAATTGACTAAGTAAAATTTGATGAATTCAAGGAAATTCCAAAGAGTCAACTTGGAAAAAATAACGGGAGCTTTAAAGCTTTTTTTGGTGAAGCATATCGTTCTCCTGACGAGGTCCACTGTGTTAACCACTACATCACTGATGTGAGATTGGTGAAAATCGGAGTCTCACATCTTCATTTCTCAGTCCTCAAGTTTCTTATTTATTTTATTTTTAGTAGAGGTACATAACACCAAATAGAAGGTCAATTAAAATTGAGGATGATTTCATGACTTTCACGACCTCTGGAATACCAGGCGAGAATGGAATTATGGAGGTAAGGATCAAAAAAGTAGAGCAGGACAGAAGGTATATAAATAAAATAAAACACAATAAAGAATATAAAACAGAAAACAGCAATCACTTACCAAACACAAAGTCAAGAACAAAATGGCGGCTTACCTGTAATCAGAAGAAAAGAAAATTATAACTACTTGAAAAATGTATTTGTAAAAAGAAAGAAAGGAAAGAAATCGAGCACAATTAATTGGGCAGAGTAAGTATGTAATTCAATGAAAATAACATCCTTAGTGGAGATGTCAAAACTCCCAAATTACAAGTATGAGCATAAGATAAATTTGGCGATGATGACTGACGTGTGAGAAATGGGCAGAGGTCCACTAAATCAATGGATCCACAAAATCAATGGATCTAATGGAAAACTCGTCTTGAATTAGTGGAGATGCACGAATTCCCAAAATTTAGAAGGAAAAATTTGTTAGTTATTAGTGGAGATGTCAAAACTCCCATCTTACAAGTATGAGTGTGGGATGTTGTTTGGACTGTATTAATGTAATAAAAGAACAATACAGAATATCTATAAGACATAGAAATAACGTAGAGAGAGAGAGAGAAAGAGTAAGCGCGTGAGATATTAGGAGGGTAGGAGAAGGAGGAGGAAAAGAAAGAGGAAGAGCAGGAGAAGAATGAAAAGTGGTAAAAGAAGAAGTATAAGAAAATGGAGTAGGAGGAGAAGGAGAAGAAAACAATGGACAGTGGAGGAGGAGAAGTAGGAGTAGGAAAAGAAGGAGAAAGAGAAAGAAGTGAAGAGTCTCTAGCTTTCTTGCTGATGCGTACATATACTTTTCTTTCTGTGAATTTAATCCCCTGAAGCCAAGGAGACATAAAGGAAGAGAGAAAGGGAGGAGGGAGGAGGAGAAGAAGAAAGGAGAGAGGAATTGGTGAGATTATAACAATGCTGGAGATTTGTGACAAAGGAAGATAATATTTCATCTCTCTCACCCTCCCCCATACTTATTCCCTATCCCCATAGAGCAGGGACGTAGCTAGTGGGCAGAAATAGGGGTAAGGGTGAAAATATACGTAAACAAATAGGAAGGTACCAAAAAAAGTATCTACTAAAGATGTGTCTACAATAATGGTAAGGTCATGCGGTACATAGGGGGATCTCTCGAAAGCAAATGTTGAATTCCCAGCCGCGTTATGAAATTTTGTCCATAATACTCAATTTTGGAAAATTGGCCAAAGCAATAATGATATAAAATCACTTTATTCGATCTACAGCTGGAAGTCTGGAACAAAAGGGACCCTTTAGTCTTAGTAGTCCTTAACGGAGAACCAACCATCGACCATCATAGATCATAGCCTAGTGCAGACCCAAGAGAAAATAAAATACAAACCATGCTAATGAATAGAAGCGTCCTCAACGGAGTACTGAACATAGCTCCGACCACCGTTGAAAATCAGGGGACCAAAGATAGGAGGGTCAATGGTCCATAGTCGCCGTTGTGGCCACACATTAATTAGTCCCATTCTAGGAGAATACAGAAAATTTACTCCTTCTTCTTCTTCCTACCCTTTTCCTATTTAAATAGGGTCGGCGTAAAATTCAGAAAATTTACTACCTACAATGTGAAAATTTTCAATATTTCAGTCCCTGATAACTCCCGTCATTCACTCATCTCTCCGCCCTGACTGGTATTTGCTTCTATGTCTGTTTTGTTTTTGTTTTTATTTCTACTCCATATTTTGTCTCTTCTAGAAGAATACAGAAAATTTACTCCTTCTTCTTCCTACCCTTTTCCTATTTAAATAGGGTCGGCGTAAAATGCAGAAAATTTACTACAATGTGAAAATTTTCAATATTTCCTCTAGAAGAATACAGAAAATTTACTCCTTCTTCTTCCTACCCTTTTCCTATTTAAATAGGGTCGGCGTAAAATGCAGAAAATTTACTAAAATGTGAAAATTTTCAATATTTCCGTCCCTGATAACTCCCGTCATTCATCCATCTCTCCGCCCTGACTGGTATTTGCTTCTATGTCTGTTTTGTTTTTGTTTTTATTTCTACTCCATATTTTGTCTCCCTCATTATCATTGTTAATAGCATTATCAAAACAACTTAATTAATAATATTTGAAAATTATTATTCCTAGAAGTAGAATAGAACTAAATTCACTTGTTTTATCGTTTGTATGATAGTTGTAAAATTGAGACCTTTGATACGGAGGACAAAATAGGACAGGATTTATTCCTGAACTAAAACTACATACCTACATGTAGAACTCATTATCATTGTTAATAGCATTATCAAAACAACTTAATTAATAATATTTGAAAATTATTATTCCTAGAAGTAGAATAGAACTAAATGCACTTGTTTTATCGTTTGTATGATAGTTGTAAAATTGACACTTTTGTCTCTTTTCTCATATTGTTGGGTTTTATTCTTCTTCTCTTCTGTGATTATGATATTTTAATTATTTTTTCTTCATTAATTCACTCAGTTTTTCTTTTCTTTCTCTTAATACGTCGAGGCTGGAAAACAATATGAAGGGGACAAATGACAGGAGCTCTTCACCCTTTCTCCCTCCCATCTCTCTCTCTCTATCTCTATCAAGCTACATGTACATTGTACACCTACATATCTCTTTCTCTCTCAGTCCTTTTGGGGCCTTGTAGAAGCCCTTTTTATTTTCAGGAAATCGAGCAACTAAATATCGAAGGACAGAATCTTGAAGGCAACAACATGAGCTTTTTTTTGGCTGGTACCAAAGAAACTTTTAGATGTAGATATTTCTTTAAAGAGTTCAAAAATAGCTGACAAATTAAAAGGAATGGAAAAGCAAACAGTCCCAAAAGATGAGTGTTTCACGGCCCCCGAAAAAAACCCTTGGAAGAACTGCCTGCTAAATAGACTGGTTAGGGTTAGCTGTTCTCCTCCCTGTTTATAGTCCCATAGCTAGACATAGACACTGGTCTATTTCTTATTCAACCATCTAATTTGACGTTGTACCATACTTTATATGTAAAAGTTTTATGTACAATAAAATATTATTATTATTATTAAACAGTCCCCAATTTTTTTCACTCAAGTGTGTTTACTGGAATAAATATATTCGCTCACATAAATCACATCATGACTTAATAACTTAATTTATTTTAATCCAGCCTCATCTTGTCCTCATTAAAAACTTCGTCGGATCCAATTAAAAATCTTAGTGAGGAAAAAAAGGCATAGGAAATAAAAAAACTGGAAAATGTGAAAGAATAAAAATGCAGCTTGCATTTTTTTTTTTTTGTCTGGAAAAATTGCCTCCGGGAAATGGCACATAAGTCAGAACGGTATGAGCGTTATTGTTATGATAAGCCCAAGCCCAGTGGTGTAAGGGTTAACAAGGTGAAGTTTGGATCTGGTGATTGGTGGTTCGAGTCCATGTGAAGTCATAAAATTCAGAGAGGTTTTTTCGTGAACGACATTTATTCTGAACTAATTGTCTTTCTCTTTCTCTTTCTTTCTCTCTCTCTCTCTCTCTCTCTCTCTTCCCTTCTCCCTCTATGTTATTTTTTTGTTTTCAATTCCACCTTTCTTCTCTCTTTCACCCTCTGTTCTCTCTCTCTGTCTCTCTCTAAAGTCGTAAATGTTGCAATGTTTTATGTGGTCAAATCATGTGGATACACCACGTTAAATTGTTTCAATTTTTTTTTTACTTTTTTTTAGCAATTTACCGGAATTTTATTGCCAATAGAATGGACCATTGTCCGTAACATAAAAAACAATTGACTCCTCGATGTAAATATTGCAAATGGCGGCGGGGAAAAGTCATGAATTACGAGGGTGGATCAATAAGTACCTGTGTTTGAGAAAATGGTGCAAGATACCTACATGTTTTGGTTCTATTTTTCAACTTAGTCTATTTTTAGGGCCACACACTTAACCCAGCGTCCCTGCCACATTTTTAACCCTTCCAAATAGCAGCTGCCATCAAAGAGCGTTATTGTTATGATAAGCCCAAGCCCAGTGGTGTAAGGGTTAACAAGGTGAAGTTTGGATCTGGTGATTGGTGGTTCGAGTCCATGTGAAGTCATAAAATTCAGAGAGGTTTTTTCGTGAACGACATTTATTCTGAACTAATTGTCTTTCTCTTTCTCTCTCTCTCTCTCTCTCTCTCTCTCTTCCCTTCTCCCTCTATGTTATTTTTTTTTTTAATTCCACCTTTCTTCTCTCTTTCACCCTCTGTTCTCTCTCTCAAAAGTCGTAAATGTTGGAATGTTTTATGTGGTCAAATCATGTGGATACACCATGTTAAATTGTTTCATTTTTTTTTTTTTTTTTACTTTTTTTAGCAATTTACCGGAATTTTATTGCCAATAGAATGGACGATTGTCCGTAAGTTCCGTAACATAAAAAACAATTGACTGCTGGATGTAAATATTGCAAATGGCGGCGGGCAAAAGTCATGAATTAAGTATGGGCAGAGTTGTTTTCTTTTACTAGAACTCTTGAACATTTTAGGTGGTGGACTGATCAATGGATTGACCGATAAATTGACTGAGTAAAATTTGATGAATTCAAGGAAACTCCAAAGAGTCAACTTGGAAAAAATAACGGGAACTTTAAAGCTTTTTTGGTGAAGCATATCGTTCTCCTGACATAAATATTGCAAATGGCGGCGGGCAAAAGTCATGAATTAAGTATGGGCAGAGTTGTTTTCTTTTACTAGAACTCTTGAACATTTTAGGCGGTGGACTGATCTATGGATTGACCGATAAATTGACTAGGTAAAATTTGATGAATTCAAGGAAACTCCAAAGAGTCACCTTGGAAAAAATAACGGGAACTTTAAAGCTTTTTTTGATGAAGCATATCGTTCTCCTGACGATAAATAGGATGATAGGAGGAGAGAAAGCATAAGAAAGAGGAGAAAAGGGTGAAGGGGAGATAAACAAGCTGGGCCCGTCCCTCCGGGAATTTTTTAGCCCGTAGTTTATTCGATCGTGATTAGAGAAAATCAGTACCTATGTACCTACCTAATTTGTTATTCACTTTATTATTACTATCGTAATAATAAAGGAAGGACGGGCTAAAAATGAAAACTTTATAGAGGAAGTTCTTGTCTACAATTTTTTCCTCCGTTTTGAATTTTCTTCATCTTCTTCTTCTTCTGCTCTTCCTCTTTCCCCTCCTCTTCCTTCATAATAAAGGAAGGACGGGCTAAAAATGAAAACTTTATAGAGGAAGTTCTTGTCTACAATTTTTTCCTCCGTTTTGAATTTTCTTCATCATCTTTTTCTTTTTCTTCTTCTGCTCTTCCTCTTTCCCCTCCTCTTCCTTCACCTTTCCTTTTTTTTTTTTTGTTCTTATTTTTCTTTTTTTTTAATTTATACATAACAAAAAAGAGTTGTTCCCTAAAATTCTAAATTTCATTCTTTATTATTACTTCTTTTTTGGCTTTCCATCCTCTACTCTCCTCCTTCCCTCTTCTTTTAGTTACTCAAATGAGAATAAATGAATTTTTCCAAATTCTAAGAAAATGAAGTGAATGCTAGTACAGGAAGGAGAGGGAAATAAAAACTAGAGGTGGCGAGATGTACGGAGAAAGAGATAGAGGGAGAAGAGAGAGGACAAAAGAGAGAGATGGAAAAGAGAGACTGGGAGAGAAAAGGAAAGAGAGAAGAGAAACTGAGAGAAGGGAAGGAGAGAGAGAGAGAGAGAGAGAGAGAGAGAGAGAGAGAGAGAGAGAGAGAGAGAGAGAGAACGTTAGCAATATAGCAATCCTTGAGGGTATGGTTTTTAAATTTGAAAAAATATGACGGAACCTCTTCAGTAATTCAATTTGGATTGAATTTTAAATCAGGACTAGGTACCGCACCCATCTCTTAAGCGCTAGGTCGAGGTTTCGATTCCCACCCCGGGTCAGCTTTATAATAAACAAATAAGGTTCGTTCTAGGAACGGCTGGCTTTCTTCTATTCTGCCAAGCGCAGCACCGGTCTTAACCAAAAATTTCGTGTCGCATCCTTGTCACATTTGACAGCTACATACCAAATTTCAAGTCTCTAGCA